>NC_141814.1:8487348-8790378 GCF_057944985.1 Cucurbita pepo subsp. pepo | reverse complement strand
ATTATAAATGATCGAGCCTGATCAATCCTGACAAAAATTTTGACAAATGTCGAGCGGTACTCGGATTTTTTTTGCACGTGCTTCAGACATCCAAGATTAGGGTTTCGATTATAAGCACTCTTTTGCTGTTTTATTTATGCACTCCGTTTCTTCGAAATTCTATTATAAATCATTATGCCTGATCATTCCCCACTAAAATTTTGAAAAACGTAGACTGTTACTCCGTTTATTTAGCACATGCTTCAAACGCCCTGGATTAGGGTTTCAATTTTAACCAATCGTTTACTGTTTTATACACTCCGTTTCTTCGAAATTCTATTATAAATCACTATGCCTGATCATTCCCAACTAAAATTTTGAAAAACGTAGACTGTTACTCAGTTTGTTTAGCACATGCTTCAAACGCCCTGGATTAGGGTTTCCAGATTAGGGTTTCAATTTTAAGCAATCGTTTACAGTTTTATACACTCCGTTTATTCGAAATTCTATTCTAAATCATGAAGCCTAATCATTCCCCACAAAAATTTCTTAAAATGTCGCATATTACTCGGTTTTTATAGCACGTACTTCAAACCTTCCAGATTAGGGTTTTCAAATTATGGTTTCAATTTTAAGCACTCTTTTACTATGTTATACACTCCGTTTCATTGACATTCTATGATAAATGATCGAGCCTGATTAATCCTGACAAAAATTTTGACAAATTTCGAGCGGTACTCGGATTTTTTTTCCCACGTGCTTCATACATCCCAGATTAGGGTTTCGATTATAAGAACTCTTTTGCTGTTTTATTTATGCACGCCGTTTCTTCGAAATTCTATTATAAATCATTATGCCTAATCATTCCTCACTAAAATTTTGAAAAACGTAGACTGTTACTCAGTTTATTTAGCACATGCTTCAAACGCCCTGGATTAGGGTTTCTAGATTAGGGTTTCAATTTTAAGCAATCGTTTACGGTTTTATACTCTCCGTTTCTTCGAAATTCTATTCTAAATCATGAAGCCTAATCATTCCCCACAAAAATTTCTTAAAATGTCGCATATTACTCGGTTTTTATAGCACGTACTTCAATCCTTCCAGATTAGGGTTTTCAAATTATGGTTTCAATTTTAAGCACTCTTTTCCTATGTTATACACTCCGTTTCTTTGACATTCTATTATAAATGATCGAGCCTGATCAATCCTGACAAAAATTTTGACAAATTTCGAGCGGTACTCGGATTTTTTTTCCCATGTGCTTCAAACATCCCAGATTAGGGTTTCGATTACAAGAACTCTTTTGCTGTTTTATTTATGCACGCCGTTTCTTCGAAATTCTATTATAAATCATTATGCCTAATCATTCCTCACTAAAATTTTGAAAAACGTAGACTGTTACTCAGTTTATTTAGCACATGCTTCAAACGCCCTGGATTAGGGTTTCTAGATTAGGGTTTCAATTTTAAGCAATCGTTTACTATTTTATACTCTAAGTTTCTTCGAAATTCTATTCTAAATCATGAAGCCTAATCATTCCCCACAAAAATTTCTTAAAATGTCGCATATTACTCGGTTTTTATAGCACGTACTTCAAACCTTCCAGATTAGGGTTTTCAAATTATGGTTTCAATTTTAAGCACTCTTTTACTATTTTATACACTCCGTTTCTTTGACATTCAATTATAAATCATTATGCCTGATCATTGCCCACTAAAATTTTGAAAAACGTAGACTGTTACTCAGTTTATTTAGCACATGCTTCAAACGCCCTAGATTAGGGTTTCCAAATTAGGTTTTCAATTTTAAGCACTCTTTACTATTTTATACACTCCGTTTCTTCGAAATTCTATAATAAATCATGAAGCCTAATAATTCCCCACAAAAATTTCTTAAAATGTCGCATATTACTCGGTTTTTATAGCACGTACTTCAAACCTTCCAGATTAGGGTTTTCAAATTATGGTTTCAATTTTAAGCACTCTTTTACTATGTTATACACTTCGATTCTTAAACATTCTATTATAAATGATCGAGCCTAATCTATCCTGACAAAAATTTTGACAAATGTCGAGCGGTACTCGGATTTTTTTTGCACGTGCTTCAAACATCCCAGATTAGGGTTTCGATTATAAGCACTCTTTTGCTGTTTTATTTATGCACTCCGTTTCTTCGAAATTCTATTATAAATCATTATGCCTGATCATTCCCCACTAAAATTTTGAAAAACGTAGACTGTTACTCAGTTTATTTAGCACATGCTTCAAACGCCCTGGATTAGGGTTTCTAGATTAGGGTTTCAATTTTAAGCAATCGTTTACTGTTTTATACTCTCCGTTTCTTCGAAATTCTATTCTAAATCATGAAGCCTAATCATTCCCCACAAAAATTTCTTAAAATGTCGCATATTACTCGGTTTTTATAGCACGTACTTCAAACCTTCCAGATTAGGTTTTTCAAATTATGGTTTCAATTTTAAGCACTCTTTTACTATGTTATACACTTCGATTCTTAAACATTCTATTATAAATGATCGAGCCTAATCAATCCTGACAAAAATTTTGACAAATGTCGAGCGGTACTCGGATTTTTTTTGCACGTGCTTCAAACATCCCAGATTAGGGTTTCGATTATAAGCACTCTTTTGTTGTTTTATTTATGCACTCCGTTTCTTCGAAATTCGATTATAAATCATTATGCCTGATCATTCCCCACTAAAATTTTGAAAAACGTAGACTGTTACTCAGTTTATTTAGCACATGCTTCAAACGCCCTGGATTAGGGTTTCTAGATTAGGGTTTATATTTTAAGCAATCGTTTACTGTTTTATACTCTCCGTTTCTTCGAAATTCTATTCTAAATCATGCAGCCTAATCATTCCCCACAAAAATTTCTTAAAATGTCGCATATTACTCGGTTTTTATAGCACGTACTTCAAACCTTCAAGATTAGGGTTTTCAAATTATGGTTTCAATTTTAAGCACTCTTTTACTATTTTATACACTCCGTTTCTTTGACATTCAATTATAAATCATTATGCCTGATCATTGCCCACTAAAATTTTGAAAAACGTAGACTGTTACTCAGTTTATTTAGCACATGCTTCAAACGCCCAAGATTAGGGTTTCCAAATTAGGTTTTCAATTTTAAGCAGTCTTTACTATTTTATACACTCCGTTTCTTCGAAATTCTATTCTAAATCATGAAGCCTAATCATTCCCCACAAAAATTTCTTAAAATGTCGCATATTACTCGATTTTTATAGCACGTACTTCAATCCTTCAAGATTAGGGTTTTCAAATTATGGTTTCAATTTTAAGCACTCTTTTTCTATGTTATACACTCCGTTTCTTTGACATTCTATTATAAATGATCGAGCCTGATCAATCCTGACAAAAATTTTGACAAATTTCGAGCGGTACTCGGATTTTTTTTCCCATGTGCTTCAAACATCCCAGATTAGGGTTTCGATTACAAGAACTCTTTTGCTGTTTTATTTATGCACGCCGTTTCTTCGAAATTCTATTATAAATCATTATGCCTAATCATTCCTCACTAAAATTTTGAAAAACGTAGACTGTTACTCAGTTTATTTAGCACATGCTTCAAACGCCCTGGATTAGGGTTTCTAGATTAGGGTTTCAATTTTAAGCAATCGTTTACGGTTTTATACTCTCCGTTTCTTCGAAATTCTATTCTAAATCATGAAGCCTAATCATTCCCCACAAAAATTTCTTAAAATGTCGCATATTACTCGGTTTTTATAGCACGTACTTCAAACCTTCCAGATTAGGGTTTTCAAATTATGGTTTCAATTTTAAGCACTCTTTTACTATTTTATACACTCCGTTTCTTTGACATTCAATTATAAATCATTATGCCTGATCATTGCCCACTAAAATTTTGAAAAACGTAGACTGTTACTCAGTTTATTTAGCACATGCTTCAAACGCCCTATATTAGGGTTTCCAAATTAGGTTTTCAATTTTAAGCACTCTTTACTATTTTATACACTTCGTTTCTTCGAAATTCTATAATAAATCGTGAAGCCTAATAATTCCCCACAAAAATTTCTTAAAATGTCGCATATTACTCGGTTTTTATAGCACGTACTTCAAACCTTCCAGATTAGGGTTTTCAAATTATGGTTTCAATTTTAAGCACTCTTTTACTATGTTATACACTTCGATTCTTAAACATTCTATTATAAATGATCGAGCCTAATCAATCCTGACAAAAATTTTGACAAATGTCGAGCGGTACTCGGATTTTTTTTGCACGTGCTTCAAACATCCCAGATTAGGGTTTCGATTATAAGCACTCTTTTGCTGTTTTATTTATGCAATCCGTTTCTTCGAAATTCTATTATAAATCATTATGCCTGATCATTCCCCACTAAATATTTGAAAAACGTAGACTGTTACTTAGTTTATTTAGCACATGCTTCAAACGCCCTGGATTAGGGTTTCTAGATTAGGGTTTCAATTTTAAGCAATCGTTTACTGTTTTATACTCTCCGTTTCTTCGGAATTCTATTCTAAATCATGAAGCCTAATCATTCCCCACAAAAATTTCTTAAAATGTCGCATATTACTCGGTTTTTATAGCACGTACTTCAAACCTTCCAGATTAGGGTTTTCAAATTATGGTTTCAATTTTAAGCACTCTTTTACTATTTTATACACTCAGTTTCTTTGACATTCAATTATAAATCATTATGCCTGATCATTGCCCACTAAAATTTTGAAAAACGTAGACTGTTACTCAGTTTATTTACCACATGCTTCAAACGCCCAAGATTAGGGTTTCCAAATTAGGTTTTCAATTTTAAGCAGTCTTTACTATTTTATACACTCCGTTTCTTCGAAATTCTATTCTAAATCATGAAGCCTAATCATTCCCCACAAAAATTTCTTAAAATGTCGCATATTACCCGATTTTTATAGCACGTACTTCAATCCTTCCAGATTAGGGTTTTCAAGTTATGGTTTCAATTTTAAGCACTCTTTTTCTATGTTATACACTCCGTTTCTTTGACATTCTATTATAAATGATCGAGCCTGATCAATCCTGACAAAAATTTTGACAAATGTCGAGCGGTACTCGGATTTTTTTTGCACGTGCTTCAGACATCCAAGATTAGGGTTTCGATTATAAGCACTCTTTTGCTGTTTTATTTATGCACTCCGTTTCTTCGAAATTCTATTATAAATCATTATGCCTGATCATTCCCCACTAAAATTTTGAAAAACGTAGACTGTTACTCCGTTTATTTAGCACATGCTTCAAACGCCCTGGATTAGGGTTTCAATTTTAACCAATCGTTTACTGTTTTATACACTCCGTTTCTTCGAAATTCTATTATAAATCACTATGCCTGATCATTCCCAACTAAAATTTTGAAAAACGTAGACTGTTACTCAGTTTGTTTAGCACATGCTTCAAACGCCCTGGATTAGGGTTTCCAGATTAGGGTTTCAATTTTAAGCAATCGTTTACAGTTTTATACACTCCGTTTATTCGAAATTCTATTCTAAATCATGAAGCCTAATCATTCCCCACAAAAATTTCTTAAAATGTCGCATATTACTCGGTTTTTATAGCACGTACTTCAAACCTTCCAGATTAGGGTTTTCAAATTATGGTTTCAATTTTAAGCACTCTTTTACTATGTTATACACTCCGTTTCATTGACATTCTATGATAAATGATCGAGCCTGATTAATCCTGACAAAAATTTTGACAAATTTCGAGCGGTACTCGGATTTTTTTTCCCACGTGCTTCATACATCCCAGATTAGGGTTTCGATTATAAGAACTCTTTTGCTGTTTTATTTATGCACGCCGTTTCTTCGAAATTCTATTATAAATCATTATGCCTAATCATTCCTCACTAAAATTTTGAAAAACGTAGACTGTTACTCAGTTTATTTAGCACATGCTTCAAACGCCCTGGATTAGGGTTTCTAGATTAGGGTTTCAATTTTAAGCAATCGTTTACGGTTTTATACTCTCCGTTTCTTCGAAATTCTATTCTAAATCATGAAGCCTAATCATTCCCCACAAAAATTTCTTAAAATGTCGCATATTACTCGGTTTTTATAGCACGTACTTCAAACCTTCCAAATTAGGGTTTTCAAATTATGGTTTCAATTTTAAGCACTCTTTTACTATGTTATACACTCCGTTTCTTTGACATTCTATTATAAATGATCGAGCCTAATCAATCCTGACAAAAATTTTGACAAATGTCGAGCGGTACTCGGATTTTTTTTGCACGTGCTTCAAACATCCCAGATTAGGGTTTCGATTCTAAGCACTCTTTTGCTGTTTTATTTATGCACTCCGTTTCTTCGAAATTCTATTTTAAATCATTATGCCTGATCATTCCCCACTAAAATTTTGGAAAACGTAGATTGTTACTCAGTTTATTTAGCACATGCTTCAAACACCCTGGATTAGGGTTTCTAGATTAGGGTTTCAATTTTAAGCAATCGTTTACTGTTTTATACACTCCGTTTCTTCGAAATTCTATTCTAAATCATGAAGCCTAATCATTCCCCACAAAAATTTCTTAAAATGTCGCATATTACTCGGTTTTTTAGCACGTACTTCAAACCTTCCAAATTAGGGTTTTCAAATTATGGTTTCAATTTTAAGCACTCTTTTACTATGTTATACACTCCGTTTCTTTGACATTCTATTATAAATGATCGAGCCTGATCAATCCTGACAAAAATTTTGACAAATGCCGAGCGGTACTCGGATTTTTTTTGCATGTGCTTCAAACATCCCAGATTATGGTTTCGATTCTAAGCACTCTTTTGCTGTTTTATTTATGCACTCCGTTTCTTCGAAATTCTATTTTAAATCATTATGCCTGATCATTCCCCACTAAAATTTTGGAAAACGTAGATTGTTACTCAGTTTATTTAGCACATGCTTCAAACACCCTGGATTAGGGTTTCTAGATTAGGGTTTCAATTTTAAGCAATCGTTTACTGTTTTATACACTCCGTTTCTTCGAAATTCTATTCTAAATCATGAAGCCTAATCATTCCCCACAAAAATTTCTTAAAATGTCGCATATTACTCGGTTTTTTAGCACGTACTTCAAACCTTCCAAATTAGGGTTTTCAAATTATGGTTTCAATTTTAAGCACTCTTTTACTATGTTATACACTCCGTTTCTTTGACATTCTATTATAAATGATCGAGCCTGATCAATCCTGACAAAAATTTTGACAAATGTCGAGCGGTACTCGGATTTTTTTTGCACGTGCTTCAAACATCCCAGATTATGGTTTCGATTCTAAGCACTCTTTTGCTGTTTTATTTATGCACTCCGTTTCTTCGAAATTCTATCATAAATCATTATGCCTGATCATTCCCCACTAAAATTTTGAAAAACGTAGATTGTTACTCAGTTTATTTAGCACATGCTTCAAACACCCTGGATTAGGGTTTCTAGATTAGGGTTTCAATTTTAAGCAATCGTTTACTGTTTTATACACTCCGTTTCTTCGAAATTCTATTCTAAATCATGAAGCCTAATCATTCCCCACAAAAATTTCTTAAAATGTCGCATATTACTCGGTTTTTTTAGCACGTACTTCAAACCTTCCAAATTAGGGTTTTCAAATTATGGTTTCAATTTTAAGCACTCTTTTACTATGTTATACACTCCGTTTCTTTGACATTCTATTATAAATGATCGAGCCTGATCAATCCTGACAAAAATTTTGACAAATGTCGAGCGGTACTCGGATTTTTTTTGCACGTGCTTCAAACATCCCAGATTAGGGTTTCGATTCTAAGCACTCTTTTGCTGTTTTATTTATGCACTCCGTTTCTTCGAAATTCTATCATAAATCATTATGCCTGATCATTCCCCACTAAAATTTTGAAAAACGTAGATTGTTACTCAGTTTATTTAGCACATGCTTCAAACACCCTGGATTAGGGTTTCTAGATTAGGGTTTCAATTTTAAGCAATCGTTTACTGTTTTATACACTCCGTTTCTTCGAAATTCTATTCTAAATCATGAAGCCTAATCATTCCCCACAAAAATTTCTTAAAATGTCGCATATTACTCGGTTTTTATAGCACGTACTTCAAACCTTCCAAATTAGGGTTTTCAAATTATGGTTTCAATTTTAAGCACTCTTTTACTACGTTATACACTCCGTTTCTTTGACATTCTATTATAAATGATCGAGCCTGATCAATCCTGACAAAAATTTTGACAAATGTCGAGCGGTACTCGGATTTTTTTTGCACGTGCTTCAAACATCCCAGATTAGGGTTTCGATTCTAAGCACTCTTTTGCTGTTTTATTTATGCACTCCGTTTCTTCGAAATTCTATCATAAATCATTATGCCTGATCATTCCCCACTAAAATTTTGAAAAACGTAGATTGTTACTCGGTTTGTTTAGCACATGCTTCAAACACCCTGGATTAGGGTTTCAAGATTAGGGTTTCAATTTTAAGCAATCGTTTACTGTTTTATACACTCCGTTTCTTCGAAATTCTATTCTAAATCATGAAGCCTAATCATTCCCCACAAAAATTTCTTAAAATGTCGCATATTACTCGGTTTTTTTAGCACGTACTTCAAACCTTCCAAATTAGGGTTTTCAAATTATGGTTTCAATTTTAAGCACTCTTTTACTATGTTATACACTCCGTTTCTTTGACATTCTATTATAAATGATCGAGCCTGATCAATCCTGACAAAAATTTTGACAAATGCCGAGCGGTACTCGGATTTTTTTTGCATGTGCTTCAAACATCCCAGATTATGGTTTCGATTCTAAGCACTCTTTTGCTGTTTTATTTATGCACTCCGTTTCTTCGAAATTCTATTTTAAATCATTATGCCTGATCATTCCCCACTAAAATTTTGGAAAACGTAGATTGTTACTCAGTTTATTTAGCACATGCTTCAAACACCCTGGATTAGGGTTTCTAGATTAGGGTTTCAATTTTAAGCAATCGTTTACTGTTTTATACACTCCGTTTCTTCGAAATTCTATTCTAAATCATGAAGCCTAATCATTCCCCACAAAAATTTCTTAAAATGTCGCATATTACTCGGTTTTTTTAGCACGTACTTCAAACCTTCCAAATTAGGGTTTTCAAATTATGGTTTCAATTTTAAGCACTCTTTTACTATGTTATACACTCCGTTTCTTTGACATTCTATTATAAATTATCGAGCCTGATCAATCCTGACAAAAATTTTGACAAATGTCGAGCGGTACTCGGATTTTTTTTGCACGTGCTTCAAACATCCCAGATTAGGGTTTCGATTCTAAGCACTCTTTTGCTGTTTTATTTATGCACTCCGTTTCTTCGAAATTCTATCATAAATCATTATGCCTGATCATTCCCCACTAAAATTTTGAAAAACGTAGATTGTTACTCAGTTTATTTAGCACATGCTTCAAACACCCTGGATTAGGGTTTCTAGATTAGGGTTTCAATTTTAAGCAATCGTTTACTGTTTTATACACTCCGTTTCTTCGAAATTCTATTCTAAATCATGAAGCCTAATCATTCCCCACAAAAATTTCTTAAAATGTCGCATATTACTCGGTTTTTTTAGCACGTACTTCAAACCTTCCAAATTAGGGTTTTCAAATTATGGTTTCAATTTTAAGCACTCTTTTACTATGTTATACACTCCGTTTCTTTGACATTCTATTATAAATTATCGAGCCTGATCAATCCTGACAAAAATTTTGACAAATGTCGAGCGGTACTCGGATTTTTTTTGCACGTGCTTCAAACATCCCAGATTAGGGTTTCGATTCTAAGCACTCTTTTGCTGTTTTATTTATGCACTCCGTTTCTTCGAAATTCTATCATAAATCATTATGCCTGATCATTCCCCACTAAAATTTTGAAAAACGTAGATTGTTACTCAGTTTATTTAGCACATGCTTCAAACACCCTGGATTAGGGTTTCTAGATTAGGGTTTCAATTTTAAGCAATCGTTTACTGTTTTATACACTCCGTTTCTTCGAAATTCTATTCTAAATCATGAAGCCTACTCATTCCCCACAAAAATTTCTTAAAATGTCGCATATTACTCGGTTTTTATAGCACGTACTTCAAACCTTCCAAATTAGGGTTTTCAAATTATGGTTTCAATTTTAAGCACTCTTTTACTACGTTATACACTCCGTTTCTTTGACATTCTATTATAAATGATCGAGCCTGATCAATCCTGACAAAAATTTTGACAAATGTCGAGCGGTACTCGGATTTTTTTTGCACGTGCTTCAAACATCCCAGATTAGGGTTTCGATTCTAAGCACTCTTTTGCTGTTTTATTTATGCACTCCGTTTCTTCGAAATTCTATCATAAATCATTATGCCTGATCATTCCCCACTAAAATTTTGAAAAACGTAGATTGTTACTCAGTTTATTTAGCACATGCTTCAAACACCCTGGATTAGGGTTTCCAGATTAGGGTTTCAATTTTAAGCAATCGTTTACTGTTTTATACACTCCGTTTCTTCGAAATTCTATTCTAAATCATGAAGCCTAATCATTCCCCACAAAAATTTCTTAAAATGTCGCATATTACTCGGTTTTTTTAGCACGTACTTCAAACCTTCCAAATTAAGGTTTTCAAATTATGGTTTCAATTTTAAGCACTCTTTTACTATGTTATACACTCCGTTTCTTTCACATTCTATTATAAATGATCGAGCCTGATCAATCCTGACAAAAATTTTGACAAATGCCGAGCGGTACTCGGATTTTTTTTGCACGTGCTTCAAACATCCCAGATTAGGGTTTCGATTCTAAGCACTCTTTTGCTGTTTTATTTATGCACTCCGTTTCTTCGAAATTCTATTTTAAATCATTATGCCTGATCATTCCCCACTAAAATTTTGAAAAACGTAGATTGTTACTCAGTTTATTTAGCACATGCTTCAAACACCCTGGATTAGGGTTTCTAGATTAGGGTTTCAATTTTAAGCAATCGTTTACTGTTTTATACACTCCGTTTCTTCGAAATTCTATTCTAAATCATGAAGCCTAATCATTCCCCACAAAAATTTCTTAAAATGTCGCATATTACTCGGTTTTTATAGCACGTACTTCAAACCTTCCAAATTAGGGTTTTCAAATTATGGTTTCAATTTTAAGCACTCTTTTACTACGTTATACACTCCGTTTCTTTGACATTCTATTATAAATGATCGAGCCTGATCAATCCTGACAAAAATTTTGACAAATGTCGAGCGGTACTCGGATTTTTTTTGCACGTGCTTCAAACATCCCAGATTAGGGTTTCGATTCTAAGCACTCTTTTGCTGTTTTATTTATGCACTCCGTTTCTTCGAAATTCTATCATAAATCATTATGCCTGATCATTCCCCACTAAAATTTTGAAAAACGTAGATTGTTACTCAGTTTATTTAGCACATGCTTCAAACACCCTGGATTAGGGTTTCTAGATTAGGGTTTCAATTTTAAGCAATCGTTTACTGTTTTATACACTCCGTTTCTTCGAAATTCTATTCTAAATCATGAAGCCTAATCATTCCCCACAAAAATTTCTTAAAATGTCGCATATTACTCGGTTTTTTTAGCACGTACTTCAAACCTTCCAAATTAGGGTTTTCAAATTATGGTTTCAATTTTAAGCACTCTTTTACTATGTTATACACTCCGTTTCTTTGACATTCTATTATAAATGATCGAGCCTGATCAATCCTGACAAAAATTTTGACAAATGCCGAGCGGTACTCGGATTTTTTTTGCACGTGCTTCAAACATCCCAGATTAGGGTTTCGATTCTAAGCACTCTTTTGCTGTTTTATTTATGCACTCCGTTTCTTCGAAATTCTATTTTAAATCATTATGCCTGATCATTCCCCACTAAAATTTTGAAAAACGTAGATTGTTACTCAGTTTATTTAGCACATGCTTCAAACACCCTGGATTAGGGTTTCTAGATTAGGGTTTCAATTTTAAGCAATCGTTTACTGTTTTATACACTCCGTTTCTTCGAAATTCTATTCTAAATCATGAAGCCTAATCATTCCCCACAAAAATTTCTTAAAATGTCGCATATTACTCGGTTTTTTTAGCACGTACTTCAAACCTTCCAAATTAGGGTTTTCAAATTATGGTTTCAATTTTAAGCACTCTTTTACTATGTTATACACTCCGTTTCTTTGACATTCTATTATAAATGATCGAGCCTGATCAATCCTGACAAAAATTTTGACAAATGCCGAGCGGTACTCGAATTTTTTTTGCACGTGCTTCAAACATCCCAGATTAGGGTTTCGATTCTAAGCACTCTTTTGCTGTTTTATTTATGCACTCCGTTTCTTCGAAATTCTATTTTAAATCATTATGCCTGATCATTCCCCACTAAAATTTTGAAAAACGTAGATTGTTACTCAGTTTATTTAGCACATGCTTCAAACACCCTGGATTAGGGTTTCTAGATTAGGGTTTCAATTTTAAGCAATCGTTTACTGTTTTATACACTCCGTTTCTTCGAAATTCTATTCTAAATCATGAAGCCTAATCATTCCCCACAAAAATTTCTTAAAATGTCGCATATTACTCGGTTTTTTTAGCACGTACTTCAAACCTTCCAAATTAGGGTTTTCAAATTATGGTTTCAATTTTAAGCACTCTTTTACTATGTTATACACTCCGTTTCTTTGACATTCTATTATAAATGATCGAGCCTGATCAATCCTGACAAAAATTTTGACAAATGCCGAGCGGTACTCGGATTTTTTTTGCACGTGCTTCAAACATCCCAGATTAGGGTTTCGATTCTAAGCACTCTTTTGCTGTTTTATTTATGCACTCCGTTTCTTCGAAATTCTATTTTAAATCATTATGCCTGATCATTCCCCACTAAAATTTTGAAAAACGTAGATTGTTACTCAGTTTATTTAGCACATGCTTCAAACACCCTGGATTAGGGTTTCTAGATTAGGGTTTCAATTTTAAGCAATCGTTTACTGTTTTATACACTCCGTTTCTTCGAAATTCTATTCTAAATCATGAAGCCTAATCATTCCCCACAAAAATTTCTTAAAATGTCGCATATTACTCGGTTTTTTTAGCACGTACTTCAAACCTTCCAAATTAGGGTTTTCAAATTATGGTTTCAATTTTAAGCACTCTTTTACTATGTTATACACTCCGTTTCTTTGACATTCTATTATAAATGATCGAGCCTGATCAATCCTGACAAAAATTTTGACAAATGTCGAGCGGTACTCGGATTTTTTTTGCACGTGCTTCAAACATCCCAGATTAGGGTTTCGATTCTAAGCACTCTTTTGCTGTTTTATTTATGCACTCCGTTTCTTCGAAATTCTATCATAAATCATTATGCCTGATCATTCCCCACTAAAATTTTGAAAAACGTAGATTGTTACTCAGTTTATTTAGCACATGCTTCAAACACCCTGGATTAGGGTTTCTAGATTAGGGTTTCAATTTTAAGCAATCGTTTACTGTTTTATACACTCCGTTTCTTCGAAATTCTATTCTAAATCATGAAGCCTACTCATTCCCCACAAAAATTTCTTAAAATGTCGCATATTACTCGGTTTTTATAGCACGTACTTCAAACCTTCCAAATTAGGGTTTTCAAATTATGGTTTCAATTTTAAGCACTCTTTTACTAGGTTATACACTCCGTTTCTTTGACATTCTATTATAAATGATCGAGCCTGATCAATCCTGACAAAAATTTTGACAAATGTCGAGCGGTACTCGGATTTTTTTTGCACGTGCTTCAAACATCCCAGATTAGGGTTTCGATTCTAAGCACTCTTTTGCTGTTTTATTTATGCACTCCGTTTCTTCGAAATTCTATCATAAATCATTATGCCTGATCATTCCCCACTAAAATTTTGAAAAACGTAGATTGTTACTCAGTTTATTTAGCACATGCTTCAAACACCCTGGATTAGGGTTTCTAGATTAGGGTTTCAATTTTAAGCAATCGTTTACTGTTTTATACACTCCGTTTCTTCGAAATTCTATTCTAAATCATGAAGCCTAATCATTCCCCACAAAAATTTCTTAAAATGTCGCATATTACTCGGTTTTTTTAGCACGTACTTCAAACCTTCCAAATTAGGGTTTTCAAATTATGGTTTCAATTTTAAGCACTCTTTTACTATGTTATACACTCCGTTTCTTTGACATTCTATTATAAATGATCGAGCCTGATCAATCCTGACAAAAATTTTGACAAATGTCGAGCGGTACTCGGATTTTTTTTGCACGTGCATCAAACATCCCAGATTAGGGTTTCGATTCTAAGCACTCTTTTGCTGTTTTATTTATGCACTCCGTTTCTTCGAAATTCTATTTTAAATCATTATGCCTGATCATTCCCCACTAAAATTTTGAAAAACGTAGATTGTTACTCAGTTTATTTAGCACATGCTTCAAACACCCTGGATTAGGGTTTCTAGATTAGGGTTTCAATTTTAAGCAATCGTTTACTGTTTTATACACTCCGTTTCTTCGAAATTCTATTCTAAATCATGAAGCCTAATCATTCCCCACAAAAATTTCTTAAAATGTCGCATATTACTCGGTTTTTTTAGCACGTACTTCAAACCTTCCAAATTAGGGTTTTCAAATTATGGTTTCAATTTTAAGCACTCTTTTACTATGTTATACACTCCGTTTCTTTGACATTCTATTATAAATGATCGAGCCTGATCAATCCTGACAAAAATTTTGACAAATGTCGAGCGGTACTCGGATTTTTTTTGCACGTGCTTCAAACATCCCAGATTAGGGTTTCGATTCTAAGCACTCTTTTGCTGTTTTATTTATGCACTCCGTTTCTTCGAAATTCTATCATAAATCATTATGCCTGATCATTCCCCACTAAAATTTTGAAAAACGTAGATTGTTACTCAGTTTATTTAGCACATGCTTCAAACACCCTGGATTAGGGTTTCTAGATTAGGGTTTCAATTTTAAGCAATCGTTTACTGTTTTATACACTCCGTTTCTTCGAAATTCTATTCTAAATCATGAAGCCTAATCATTCCCCACAAAAATTTCTTAAAATGTCGCATATTACTCGGTTTTTTTAGCACGTACTTCAAACCTTCCAAATTAGGGTTTTCAAATTATGGTTTCAATTTTAAGCACTCTTTTACTACGTTATACACTCCGTTTCTTTGACATTCTATTATAAATGATCGAGCCTGATCAATCCTGACAAAAATTTTGACAAATGTCGAGCGGTACTCGGATTTTTTTTGCACGTGCTTCAAACATCCCAGATTAGGGTTTCGATTCTAAGCACTCTTTTGCTGTTTTATTTATGCACTCCGTTTCTTCGAAATTCTATCATAAATCATTATGCCTGATCATTCCCCACTAAAATTTTGAAAAACGTAGATTGTTACTCAGTTTATTTAGCACATGCTTCAAACACCCTGGATTAGGGTTTCTAGATTAGGGTTTCAATTTTAAGCAATCGTTTACTGTTTTATACACTCCGTTTCTTCGAAATTCTATTCTAAATCATGAAGCCTACTCATTCCCCACAAAAATTTCTTAAAATGTCGCATATTACTCGGTTTTTATAGCACGTACTTCAAACCTTCCAAATTAGGGTTTTCAAATTATGGTTTCAATTTTAAGCACTCTTTTACTACGTTATACACTCCGTTTCTTTGACATTCTATTATAAATGATCGAGCCTGATCAATCCTGACAAAAATTTTGACAAATGTCGAGCGGTACTCGGATTTTTTTTGCACGTGCTTCAAACATCCCAGATTAGGGTTTCGATTCTAAGCACTCTTTTGCTGTTTTATTTATGCACTCCGTTTCTTCGAAATTCTATCATAAATCATTATGCCTGATCATTCCCCACTAAAATTTTGAAAAACGTAGATTGTTACTCAGTTTATTTAGCACATGCTTCAAACACCCTGGATTAGGGTTTCTAGATTAGGGTTTCAATTTTAAGCAATCGTTTACTGTTTTATACACTCTGTTTCTTCGAAATTCTATTCTAAATCATGAAGCCTAATCATTCCCCACAAAAATTTCTTAAAATGTCGCATATTACTCGGTTTTTTTAGCACGTACTTCAAACCTTCCAAATTAGGGTTTTCAAATTATGGTTTCAATTTTAAGCACTCTTTTACTATGTTATACACTCCGTTTCTTTGACATTCTATTATAAATGATCGAGCCTGATCAATCCTGACAAAAATTTTGACAAATGTCGAGCGGTACTCGGATTTTTTTTGCACGTGCTTCAAACATCCCAGATTAGGGTTTCGATTCTAAGCACTCTTTTGCTGTTTTATTTATGCACACCGTTTCTTCGAAATTCTATCATAAATCATTATGCCTGATCATTCCCCACTAAAATTTTGAAAAACGTAGATTGTTACTCAGTTTATTTAGCACATGCTTCAAACACCCTGGATTAGGGTTTCTAGATTAGGGTTTCAATTTTAAGCAATCGTTTACTGTTTTATACACTCCGTTTCTTCGAAATTCTATTCTAAATCATGAAGCCTAATCATTCCCCACAAAAATTTCTTAAAATGTCGCATATTACTCGGTTTTTTTAGCACGTACTTCAAACCTTCCAAATTAGGGTTTTCAAATTATGGTTTCAATTTTAAGCACTCTTTTACTATGTTATACACTCCGTTTCTTTGACATTCTATTATAAATGATCGAGCCTGATCAATCCTGACAAAAATTTTGACAAATGTCGAGCGGTACTCGGATTTTTTTTGCACGTGCTTCAAACATCCCAGATTAGGGTTTCGATTCTAAGCACTCTTTTGCTGTTTTATTTATGCACTCCGTTTCTTCGAAATTCTATCATAAATCATTATGCCTGATCATTCCCCACTAAAATTTTGAAAAACGTAGATTGTTACTCAGTTTATTTAGCACATGCTTCAAACACCCTGGATTAGGGTTTCTAGATTAGGGTTTCAATTTTAAGCAATCGTTTACTGGTGTATACACTCCGTTTCTTCGAAATTCTATTCTAAATCATGAAGCCTACTCATTCCCCACAAAAATTTCTTAAAATGTCGCATATTACTCGGTTTTTATAGCACGTACTTCAAACCTTCCAAATTAGGGTTTTCAAATTATGGTTTCAATTTTAAGCACTCTTTTACTACGTTATACACTCCGTTTCTTTGACATTCTATTATAAATGATCGAGCCTGATCAATCCTGACAAAAATTTTGACAAATGTCGAGCGGTACTCGGATTTTTTTTGCACGTGCTTCAAACATCCCAGATTAGGGTTTCGATTCTAAGCACTCTTTTGCTGTTTTATTTATGCACTCCGTTTCTTCGAAATTCTATCATAAATCATTATGCCTGATCATTCCCCACTAAAATTTTGAAAAACGTAGATTGTTACTCAGTTTATTTAGCACATGCTTCAAACACCCTGGATTAGGGTTTCTAGATTAGGGTTTCAATTTTAAGCAATCGTTTACTGTTTTATACACTCCGTTTCTTCGAAATTCTATTCTAAATCATGAAGCCTAATCATTCCCCACAAAAATTTCTTAAAATGTCGCATATTACTCGGTTTTTATAGCACGTACTTCAAACCTTCCAAATTAGGGTTTTCAAATTATGGTTTCAATTTTAAGCACTCTTTTACTACGTTATACACTCCGTTTCTTTGACATTCTATTATAAATGATCGAGCCTGATCAATCCTGACAAAAATTTTGACAAATGTCGAGCGGTACTCGGATTTTTTTTGCACGTGCTTCAAACATCCCAGATTAGGGTTTCGATTCTAAGCACTCTTTTGCTGTTTTATTTATGCACTCCGTTTCTTCGAAATTCTATCATAAATCATTATGCCTGATCATTCCCCACTAAAATTTTGAAAAACGTAGATTGTTACTCGGTTTATTTAGCACATGCTTCAAACACCCTGGATTAGGGTTTCTAGATTAGGGTTTCAATTTTAAGCAATCGTTTACTGTTTTATACACTCCGTTTCTTCGAAATTCTATTCTAAATCATGAAGCCTACTCATTCCCCACAAAAATTTCTTAAAATGTCGCATATTACTCGGTTTTTATAGCACGTACTTCAAACCTTCCAAATTAGGGTTTTCAAATTATGGTTTCAATTTTAAGCACTCTTTTACTATGTTATACACTCCGTTTCTTTGACATTCTATTATAAATGATCGAGCCTAATCAATCCTGACAAAAATTTTGACAAATGTCGAGCGGTACTCGGATTTTTTTTGCACGTGCTTCAAACATCCCAGATTAGGGATTCGATTCTAAGCACTCTTTTGCTGTTTTATTTATGCACTCCGTTTCTTCGAAATTCTATTTTAAATCATTATGCCTGATCATTCCCCACTAAAATTTTGGAAAACGTAGATTGTTACTCAGTTTATTTAGCACATGCTTCAAACACCCTGGATTAGGGTTTCTAGATTAGGGTTTCAATTTTAAGCAATCGTTTACTGTTTTATACACTCCGTTTCTTCGAAATTCTATTCTAAATCATGAAGCCTAATCATTCCCCACAAAAATTTCTTAAAATGTCGCATATTACTCGGTTTTTTTAGCACGTACTTCAAACCTTCCAAATTAGGGTTTTCAAATTATGGTTTCAATTTTAAGCACTCTTTTACTATGTTATACACTCCGTTTCTTTGACATTCTATTATAAATGATCGAGCCTAATCAATCCTGACAAAAATTTTGACAAATGTCGAGCGGTACTCGGATTTTTTTTGCACGTGCTTCAAACATCCCAGATTAGGGTTTCGATTCTAAGCACTCTTTTGCTGTTTTATTTATGCACTCCGTTTCTTCGAAATTCTATCATAAATCATTATGCCTGATCATTCCCCACTAAAATTTTGAAAAACGTAGATTGTTACTCAGTTTATTTAGCACATGCTTCAAACACCCTGGATTAGGGTTTCTAGATTAGGGTTTCAATTTTAAGCAATCGTTTACTGGTGTATACACTCCGTTTCTTCGAAATTCTATTCTAAATCATGAAGCCTACTCATTCCCCACAAAAATTTCTTAAAATGTCGCATATTACTCGGTTTTTATAGCACGTACTTCAAACCTTCCAAATTAGGGTTTTCAAATTATGGTTTCAATTTTAAGCACTCTTTTACTACGTTATACACTCCGTTTCTTTGACATTCTATTATAAATGATCGAGCCTGATCAATCCTGACAAAAATTTTGACAAATGTCGAGCGGTACTCGGATTTTTTTTGCACGTGCTTCAAACATCCCAGATTAGGGTTTCGATTCTAAGCACTCTTTTGCTGTTTTATTTATGCACTCCGTTTCTTCGAAATTCTATCATAAATCATTATGCCTGATCATTCCCCACTAAAATTTTGAAAAACGTAGATTGTTACTCGGTTTATTTAGCACATGCTTCAAACACCCTGGATTAGGGTTTCTAGATTAGGGTTTCAATTTTAAGCAATCGTTTACTGTTTTATACACTCCGTTTCTTCGAAATTCTATTCTAAATCATGAAGCCTAATCATTCCCCACAAAAATTTCTTAAAATGTCGCATATTACTCGGTTTTTATAGCACGTACTTCAAACCTTCCAAATTAGGGTTTTCAAATTATGGTTTCAATTTTAAGCACTCTTTTACTATGTTATACACTCCGTTTCTTTGACATTCTATTATAAATGATCGAGCCTGATCAATCCTGACAAAAATTTTGACAAATGTCGAGCGGAACTCGGATTTTTTTTGCACGTGCTTCAAACATCCCAGATTAGGGTTTCGATTCTAAGCACTCTTTTGCTGTTTTATTTATGCACTCCGTTTCTTTGAAATTCTATCATAAATCATTATGCCTGATCATTCCCCACTAAAATTTTGAAAAACGTAGATTGTTACTCAGTTTATTTAGCACATGCTTCAAACACCCTGGATTAGGGTTTCTAGATTAGGGTTTCAATTTTAAGCAATCGTTTACTATTTTATACACTCCGTTTCTTCGAAATTCTATTCTAAATCATGAAGCCTAATCATTCCCCACAAAAATTTCTTAAAATGTCGCATATTACTCGGTTTTTTTAGCACGTACTTCAAACCTTCCAAATTAGGGTTTTCAAATTATGGTTTCAATTTTAAGCACTCTTTTACTATGTTATACACTCCGTTTCTTTGACATTCTATTATAAATGATCGAGCCTAATCAATCCTGACAAAAATTTTGACAAATGTCGAGCGGTACTCGGATTTTTTTTGCACGTGCTTCAAACATCCCAGATTAGGGTTTCGATTCTAAGCACTCTTTTGCTGTTTTATTTATGCACTCCGTTTCTTCGAAATTCTATTTTAAATCATTATGCCTGATCATTCCCCACTAAAATTTTGGAAAACGTAGATTGTTACTCAGTTTATTTAGCACATGCTTCAAACACCCTGGATTAGGGTTTCTAGATTAGGGTTTCAATTTTAAGCAATCGTTTACTGTTTTATACACTCCGTTTCTTCGAAATTCTATTCTAAATCATGAAGCCTAATCATTCCCCACAAAAATTTCTTAAAATGTCGCATATTACTCGGTTTTTTTAGCACGTACTTCAAACCTTCCAAATTAGGGTTTTCAAATTATGGTTTCAATTTTAAGCACTCTTTTACTATGTTATACACTCCGTTTCTTTGACATTCTATTATAAATGATCGAGCCTGATCAATCCTGACAAAAATTTTGACAAATGTCGAGCGGTACTCGGATTTTTTTTGCACGTGCTTCAAACATCCCAGATTAGGGTTTCGATTCTAAGCACTCTTTTGCTGTTTTATTTATGCACTCCGTTTCTTCGAAATTCTATCATAAATCATTATGCCTGATCATTCCCCACTAAAATTTTGAAAAACGTAGATTGTTACTCGGTTTATTTAGCACATGCTTCAAACACCCTGGATTAGGGTTTCTAGATTAGGGTTTCAATTTTAAGCAATCGTTTACTGTTTTATACACTCCGTTTCTTCGAAATTCTATTCTAAATCATGAAGCCTACTCATTCCCCACAAAAATTTCTTAAAATGTCGCATATTACTCGGTTTTTATAGCACGTACTTCAAACCTTCCAAATTAGGGTTTTCAAATTATGGTTTCAATTTTAAGCACTCTTTTACTATGTTATACACTCCGTTTCTTTGACATTCTATTATAAATGATCGAGCCTAATCAATCCTGACAAAAATTTTGACAAATGTCGAGCGGTACTCGGATTTTTTTTGCACGTGCTTCAAACATCCCAGATTAGGGTTTCGATTCTAAGCACTCTTTTGCTGTTTTATTTATGCACTCCGTTTCTTCGAAATTCTATCATAAATCATTATGCCTGATCATTCCCCACTAAAATTTTGAAAAACGTAGATTGTTACTCAGTTTATTTAGCACATGCTTCAAACACCCTGGATTAGGGTTTCTAGATTAGGGTTTCAATTTTAAGCAATCGTTTACTGTTTTATACACTCCGTTTCTTCGAAATTCTATTCTAAATCATGAAGCCTAATCATTCCCCACAAAAATTTCTTAAAATGTCGCATATTACTCGGTTTTTTTAGCACGTACTTCAAACCTTCCAAATTAGGGTTTTCAAATTATGGTTTCAATTTTAAGCACTCTTTTACTATGTTATACACTCCGTTTCTTTGACATTCTATTATAAATGATCGAGCCTGATCAATCCTGACAAAAATTTTGACAAATGTCGAGCGGAACTCGGATTTTTTTTGCACGTGCTTCAAACATCCCAGATTAGGGTTTCGATTCTAAGCACTCTTTTGCTGTTTTATTTATGCACTCCGTTTCTTTGAAATTCTATCATAAATCATTATGCCTGATCATTCCCCACTAAAATTTTGAAAAACGTAGATTGTTACTCAGTTTATTTAGCACATGCTTCAAACACCCTGGATTAGGGTTTCTAGACTAGGGTTTCAATTTTAAGCAATCGTTTACTGTTTTATACACTCCGTTTCTTCGAAATTCTATTCTAAATCATGAAGCCTAATCATTCCCCACAAAAATTTCTTAAAATGTCGCATATTACTCGGTTTTTTTAGCACGTACTTCAAACCTTCCAAATTAGGGTTTTCAAATTATGGTTTCAATTTTAAGCACTCTTTTACTATGTTATACACTCCGTTTCTTTGACATTCTATTATAAATGATCGAGCCTGATCAATCCTGACAAAAATTTTGACAAATGTCGAGCGGTACTCGGATTTTTTTTGCACGTGCTTCAAACATCCCAGATTAGGGTTTCGATTCTAAGCACTCTTTTGCTGTTTTATTTATGCACTCCGTTTCTTCGAAATTCTATCATAAATCATTATGCCTGATCATTCCCCACTAAAATTTTGAAAAACGTAGATTGTTACTCGGTTTATTTAGCACATGCTTCAAACACCCTGGATTAGGGTTTCTAGATTAGGGTTTCAATTTTAAGCAATCGTTTACTGTTTTATACACTCCGTTTCTTCGAAATTCTATTCTAAATCATGAAGCCTACTCATTCCCCACAAAAATTTCTTAAAATGTCGCATATTACTCGGTTTTTATAGCACGTACTTCAAACCTTCCAAATTAGGGTTTTCAAATTATGGTTTCAATTTTAAGCACTCTTTTACTATGTTATACACTCCGTTTCTTTGACATTCTATTATAAATGATCGAGCCTAATCAATCCTGACAAAAATTTTGACAAATGTCGAGCGGTACTCGGATTTTTTTTGCACGTGCTTCAAACATCCCAGATTAGGGTTTCGATTCTAAGCACTCTTTTGCTGTTTTATTTATGCACTCCGTTTCTTCGAAATTCTATTTTAAATCATTATGCCTGATCATTCCCCACTAAAATTTTGGAAAACGTAGATTGTTACTCAGTTTATTTAGCACATGCTTCAAACACCCTGGATTAGGGTTTCTAGATTAGGGTTTCAATTTTAAGCAATCGTTTACTGTTTTATACACTCCGTTTCTTCGAAATTCTATTCTAAATCATGAAGCCTAATCATTCCCCACAAAAATTTCTTAAAATGTCGCATATTACTCGGTTTTTTTAGCACGTCTTTCAAACCTTCCAAATTAGGGTTTTCAAATTATGGTTTGAATTTTAAGCACTCTTTTACTATGTTATACACTCCGTTTCTTTGACATTCTATTATAAATGATCGAGCCTGATCAATCCTGACAAAAATTTTGACAAATGTCGAGCGGTACTCGGATTTTTTTTGCACGTGCTTCAAACATCCCAGATTAGGGTTTCGATTCTAAGCACTCTTTTGCTGTTTTATTTATGCACTCCGTTTCTTCGAAATTCTATCATAAATCATTATGCCTGATCATTCCCCACTAAAATTTTGAAAAACGTAGATTGTTACTCGGTTTATTTAGCACATGCTTCAAACACCCTGGATTAGGGTTTCTAGATTAGGGTTTCAATTTTAAGCAATCGTTTACTGTTTTATACACTCCGTTTCTTCGAAATTCTATTCTAAATCATGAAGCCTACTCATTCCCCACAAAAATTTCTTAAAATGTCGCATATTACTCGGTTTTTATAGCACGTACTTCAAACCTTCCAAATTAGGGTTTTCAAATTATGGTTTCAATTTTAAGCACTCTTTTACTATGTTATACACTCCGTTTCTTTGACATTCTATTATAAATGATCGAGCCTAATCAATCCTGACAAAAATTTTGACAAATGTCGAGCGGTACTCGGATTTTTTTTGCACGTGCTTCAAACATCCCAGATTAGGGTTTCGATTCTAAGCACTCTTTTGCTGTTTTATTTATGCACTCCGTTTCTTCGAAATTCTATTTTAAATCATTATGCCTGATCATTCCCCACTAAAATTTTGGAAAACGTAGATTGTTACTCAGTTTATTTAGCACATGCTTCAAACACCCTGGATTAGGGTTTCTAGATTAGGGTTTCAATTTTAAGCAATCGTTTACTGTTTTATACACTCCGTTTCTTCGAAATTCTATTCTAAATCATGAAGCCTAATCATTCCCCACAAAAATTTCTTAAAATGTCGCATATTACTCGGTTTTTTTAGCACGTCTTTCAAACCTTCCAAATTAGGGTTTTCAAATTATGGTTTGAATTTTAAGCACTCTTTTACTATGTTATACACTCCGTTTCTTTGACATTCTATTATAAATGATCGAGCCTGATCAATCCTGACAAAAATTTTGACAAATGTCGAGCGGTACTCGGATTTTTTTTGCACGTGCTTCAAACATCCCAGATTAGGGTTTCGATTCTAAGCACTCTTTTGCTGTTTTATTTATGCACTCCGTTTCTTCGAAATTCTATCATAAATCATTATGCCTGATCATTCCCCACTAAAATTTTGAAAAACGTAGATTGTTACTCGGTTTATTTAGCACATGCTTCAAACACCCTGGATTAGGGTTTCTAGATTAGGGTTTCAATTTTAAGCAATCGTTTACTGTTTTATACACTCCGTTTCTTCGAAATTCTATTCTAAATCATGAAGCCTACTCATTCCCCACAAAAATTTCTTAAAATGTCGCATATTACTCGGTTTTTATAGCACGTACTTCAAACCTTCCAAATTAGGGTTTTCAAATTATGGTTTCAATTTTAAGCACTCTTTTACTATGTTATACACTCCGTTTCTTTGACATTCTATTATAAATGATCGAGCCTAATCAATCCTGACAAAAATTTTGACAAATGTCGAGCGGTACTCGGATTTTTTTTGCACGTGCTTCAAACATCCCAGATTAGGGTTTCGATTCTAAGCACTCTTTTGCTGTTTTATTTATGCACTCCGTTTCTTCGAAATTCTATTTTAAATCATTATGCCTGATCATTCCCCACTAAAATTTTGGAAAACGTAGATTGTTACTCAGTTTATTTAGCACATGCTTCAAACACCCTGGATTAGGGTTTCTAGATTAGGGTTTCAATTTTAAGCAATCGTTTACTGTTTTATACACTCCGTTTCTTCGAAATTCTATTCTAAATCATGAAGCCTAATCATTCCCCACAAAAATTTCTTAAAATGTCGCATATTACTCGGTTTTTTTAGCACGTACTTCAAACCTTCCAAGTTAGGGTTTTCAAATTATGGTTTCAATTTTAAGCACTCTTTTACTATGTTATACACTCCGTTTCTTTGACATTCTATTATAAATGATCGAGCCTGATCAATCCTGACAAAAATTTTGACAAATGTCGAGCGGTACTCGGATTTTTTTTGCACGTGCTTCAAACATCCCAGATTAGGGTTTCGATTCTAAGCACTCTTTTGCTGTTTTATTTATGCACTCCGTTTCTTCGAAATTCTATCATAAATCATTATGCCTGATCATTCCCCACTAAAATTTTGAAAAACGTAGATTGTTACTCGGTTTATTTAGCACATGCTTCAAACACCCTGGATTAGGGTTTCTAGATTAGGGTTTCAATTTTAAGCAATCGTTTACTGTTTTATACACTCCGTTTCTTCGAAATTCTATTCTAAATCATGAAGCCTAATCATTCCCCACAAAAATTTCTTAAAATGTCGCATATTACTCGGTTTTTTTAGCACGTACTTCAAACCTTCCAAATTAGGGTTTTCAAATTATGGTTTCAATTTTAAGCACTCTTTTACTATGTTATACACTCCGTTTCTTTGACATTCTATTATAAATGATCGAGCCTAATCAATCCTGACAAAAATTTTGACAAATGTCGAGCGGTACTCGGATTTTTTTTGCACGTGCTTCAAACATCCCAGATTAGGGTTTCGATTCTAAGCACTCTTTTGCTGTTTTATTTATGCACTCCGTTTCTTCGAAATTCTATTTTAAATCATTATGCCTGATCATTCCCCACTAAAATTTTGAAAAACGTAGATTGTTACTCGGTTTATTTAGCACATGCTTCAAACACCCTGGATTAGGGTTTCTAGATTAGGGTTTCAATTTTAAGCAATCGTTTACTGTTTTATACACTCCGTTTCTTCGAAATTCTATTCTAAATCATGAAGCCTAATCATTCCCCACAAAAATTTCTTAAAATGTCGCATATTACTCGGTTTTTTTAGCACGTACTTCAAACCTTCCAAGTTAGGGTTTTCAAATTATGGTTTCAATTTTAAGCACTCTTTTACTATGTTATACACTCCGTTTCTTTGACATTCTATTATAAATGATCGAGCCTGATCAATCCTGACAAAAATTTTGACAAATGTCGAGCGGTACTCGGATTTTTTTTGCACGTGCTTCAAACATCCCAGATTAGGGTTTCGATTCTAAGCACTCTTTTGCTGTTTTATTTATGCACTCCGTTTCTTCGAAATTCTATCATAAATCATTATGCCTGATCATTCCCCACTAAAATTTTGAAAAACGTAGATTGTTACTCGGTTTATTTAGCACATGCTTCAAACACCCTGGATTAGGGTTTCTAGATTAGGGTTTCAATTTTAAGCAATCGTTTACTGTTTTATACACTCCGTTTCTTCGAAATTCTATTCTAAATCATGAAGCCTAATCATTCCCCACAAAAATTTCTTAAAATGTCGCATATTACTCGGTTTTTATAGCACGTACTTCAAACCTTCCAAATTAGGGTTTTCAAATTATGGTTTGAATTTTAAGCACTCTTTTACTATGTTATACACTCCGTTTCTTTGACATTCTATTATAAATGATCGAGCCTGATCAATCCTGACAAAAATTTTGACAAATGTCGAGCGGTACTCGGATTTTTTTTGCACGTGCTTCAAACATCCCAGATTAGGGTTTCGATTCTAAGCACTCTTTTGCTGTTTTATTTATGCACTCCGTTTCTTCGAAATTCTATCATAAATCATTATGCCTGATCATTCCCCACTAAAATTTTGAAAAACGTAGATTGTTACTCGGTTTATTTAGCACATGCTTCAAACACCCTGGATTAGGGTTTCTAGATTAGGGTTTCAATTTTAAGCAATCGTTTACTGTTTTATACACTCCGTTTCTTCGAAATTCTATTCTAAATCATGAAGCCTACTCATTCCCCACAAAAATTTCTTAAAATGTCGCATATTACTCGGTTTTTATAGCACGTACTTCAAACCTTCCAAATTAGGGTTTTCAAATTATGGTTTCAATTTTAAGCACTCTTTTACTATGTTATACACTCCGTTTCTTTGACATTCTATTATAAATGATCGAGCCTAATCAATCCTGACAAAAATTTTGACAAATGTCGAGCGGTACTCGGATTTTTTTTGCACGTGCTTCAAACATCCCAGATTAGGGTTTCGATTCTAAGCACTCTTTTGCTGTTTTATTTATGCACTCCGTTTCTTCGAAATTCTATTTTAAATCATTATGCCTGATCATTCCCCACTAAAATTTTGGAAAACGTAGATTGTTACTCAGTTTATTTAGCACATGCTTCAAACACCCTGGATTAGGGTTTCTAGATTAGGGTTTCAATTTTAAGCAATCGTTTACTGTTTTATACACTCCGTTTCTTCGAAATTCTATTCTAAATCATGAAGCCTAATCATTCCCCGCAAAAATTTCTTAAAATGTCGCATATTACTCGGTTTTTATAGCACGTACTTCAAACCTTCCAAATTAGGGTTTTCAAATTATGGTTTCAATTTTAAGCACTCTTTTACTATGTTATACACTCCGTTTCTTTGACATTCTATTATAAATGATCGAGCCTGATCAATCCTGACAAAAATTTTGACAAATGTCGAGCGGTACTCGGATTTTTTTTGCACGTGCTTCAAACATCCCAGATTAGGGTTTCGATTCTAAGCACTCTTTTGCTGTTTTATTTATGCACTCCGTTTCTTCGAAATTCTATCATAAATCATTATGCCTGATCATTCCCCACTAAAATTTTGAAAAACGTAGATTGTTACTCGGTTTATTTAGCACATGCTTCAAACACCCTGGATTAGGGTTTCTAGATTAGGGTTTCAATTTTAAGCAATCGTTTACTGTTTTATACACTCTGTTTCTTCGAAATTCTATTCTAAATCATGAAGCCTAATCATTCCCCACAAAAATTTCTTAAAATGTCGCATATTACTCGGTTTTTATAGCACGTACTTCAAACCTTCCAAATTAGGGTTTTCAAATTATGGTTTCAATTTTAAGCACTCTTTTACTATGTTATACACTCCGTTTCTTTGACATTCTATTATAAATGATCGAGCCTGATCAATCCTGACAAAAATTTTGACAAATGTCGAGCGGTACTCGGATTTTTTTTGCACGTGCTTCAAACATCCCAGATTAGGGTTTCGATTCTAAGCACTCTTTTGCTGTTTTATTTATGCACTCCGTTTCTTCGAAATTCTATTTTAAATCATTATGCCTGATCATTCCCCACTAAAATTTTGGAAAACGTAGATTGTTACTCAGTTTATTTAGCACATGCTTCAAACACCCTGGATTAGGGTTTCTAGATTAGGGTTTCAATTTTAAGCAATCGTTTACTGTTTTATACACTCCGTTTCTTCGAAATTCTATTCTAAATCATGAAGCCTACTCATTCCCCACAAAAATTTCTTAAAATGTCGCATATTACTCGGTTTTTATAGCACGTACTTCAAACCTTCCAAATTAGGGTTTTCAAATTATGGTTTCAATTTTAAGAACTCTTTTACTACGTTATACACTCCGTTTCTTTGACATTCTATTATAAATGATCGAGCCTGATCAATCCTGACAAAAATTTTGACAAATGTCGAGCGGTACTCGGATTTTTTTTGCACGTGCTTCAAACATCCCAGATTAGGGTTTCGATTCTAAGCACTCTTTTGCTGTTTTATTTATGCACTCCGTTTCTTCGAAATTCTATCATAAATCATTATGCCTGATCATTCCCCACTAAAATTTTGAAAAACGTAGATTGTTACTCGGTTTATTTAGCACATGCTTCAAACACCCTGGATTAGGGTTTCTAGATTAGGGTTTCAATTTTAAGCAATCGTTTACTGTTTTATACACTCTGTTTCTTCGAAATTCTATTCTAAATCATGAAGCCTAATCATTCCCCACAAAAATTTCTTAAAATGTCGCATATTACTCGGTTTTTATAGCACGTACTTCAAACCTTCCAAATTAGGGTTTTCAAATTATGGTTTCAATTTTAAGCACTCTTTTACTATGTTATACACTCTGTTTCTTTGACATTCTATTATAAATGATCGAGCCTGATCAATCCTGACAAAAATTTTGACAAATGTCGAGCGGTACTCGGATTTTTTTTGCACGTGCTTCAAACATCCCAGATTAGGGTTTCGATTCTAAGCACTCTTTTGCTGTTTTATTTATGCACTCCGTTTCTTCGAAATTCTATCATAAATCATTATGCCTGATCATTCCCCACTAAAATTTTGAAAAACGTAGATTGTTACTCGGTTTATTTAGCACATGCTTCAAACACCCTGGATTAGGGTTTCTAGATTAGGGTTTCAATTTTAAGCAATCGTTTACTGTTTTATACACTCCGTTTCTTCGAAATTCTATTCTAAATCATGAAGCCTAATCATTCCCCATAAAAATTTCTTAAAATGTCGCATATTACTCGGTTTTTATAGCACGTACTTCAAACCTTCCAAATTAGGGTTTTCAAATTATGGTTTCAATTTTAAGCACTCTTTTACTATGTTATACACTCCGTTTCTTTGACATTCTATTATAAATGATCGAGCCTAATCAATCCTGACAAAAATTTTGACAAATGTCGAGCGGTACTCGGATTTTTTTTGCACGTGCTTCAAACATCCCAGATTAGGGTTTCGATTCTAAGCACTCTTTTGCTGTTTTATTTATGCACTCCGTTTCTTCGAAATTCTATTTTAAATCATTATGCCTGATCATTCCCCACTAAAATTTTGGAAAACGTAGATTGTTACTCAGTTTATTTAGCACATGCTTCAAACACCCTGGATTAGGGTTTCTAGATTAGGGTTTCAATTTTAAGCAATCGTTTACTGTTTTATACACTCCGTTTCTTCGAAATTCTATTCTAAATCATGAAGCCTACTCATTCCCCACAAAAATTTCTTAAAATGTCGCATATTACTCGGTTTTTATAGCACGTACTTCAAACCTTCCAAATTAGGGTTTTCAAATTATGGTTTCAATTTTAAGCACTCTTTTACTACGTTATACACTCCGTTTCTTTGACATTCTATTATAAATGATCGAGCCTGATCAATCCTGACAAAAATTTTGACAAATGTCGAGCGGTACTCGGATTTTTTTTGCACGTGCTTCAAACATCCCAGATTAGGGTTTCGATTCTAAGCACTCTTTTGCTGTTTTATTTATGCACTCCGTTTCTTCGAAATTCTATTTTAAATCATTATGCCTGATCATTCCCCACTAAAATTTTGGAAAACGTAGATTGTTACTCAGTTTATTTAGCACATGCTTCAAACACCCTGGATTAGGGTTTCTAGATTAGGGTTTCAATTTTAAGCAATCGTTTACTGTTTTATACACTCCGTTTCTTCGAAATTCTATTCTAAATCATGAAGCCTAATCATTCCCCGCAAAAATTTCTTAAAATGTCGCATATTACTCGGTTTTTATAGCACGTACTTCAAACCTTCCAAATTAGGGTTTTCAAATTATGGTTTCAATTTTAAGCACTCTTTTACTATGTTATACACTCCGTTTCTTTGACATTCTATTATAAATGATCGAGCCTGATCAATCCTGACAAAAATTTTGACAAATGTCGAGCGGTACTCGGATTTTTTTTGCACGTGCTTCAAACATCCCAGATTAGGGTTTCGATTCTAAGCACTCTTTTGCTGTTTTATTTATGCACTCCGTTTCTTCGAAATTCTATCATAAATCATTATGCCTGATCATTCCCCACTAAAATTTTGAAAAACGTAGATTGTTACTCGGTTTATTTAGCACATGCTTCAAACACCCTGGATTAGGGTTTCTAGATTAGGGTTTCAATTTTAAGCAATCGTTTACTGTTTTATACACTCTGTTTCTTCGAAATTCTATTCTAAATCATGAAGCCTAATCATTCCCCACAAAAATTTCTTAAAATGTCGCATATTACTCGGTTTTTATAGCACGTACTTCAAACCTTCCAAATTAGGGTTTTCAAATTATGGTTTCAATTTTAAGCACTCTTTTACTATGTTATACACTCCGTTTCTTTGACATTCTATTATAAATGATCGAGCCTGATCAATCCTGACAAAAATTTTGACAAATGTCGAGCGGTACTCGGATTTTTTTTGCACGTGCTTCAAACATCCCAGATTAGGGTTTCGATTCTAAGCACTCTTTTGCTGTTTTATTTATGCACTCCGTTTCTTCGAAATTCTATTTTAAATCATTATGCCTGATCATTCCCCACTAAAATTTTGGAAAACGTAGATTGTTACTCAGTTTATTTAGCACATGCTTCAAACACCCTGGATTAGGGTTTCTAGATTAGGGTTTCAATTTTAAGCAATCGTTTACTGTTTTATACACTCCGTTTCTTCGAAATTCTATTCTAAATCATGAAGCCTACTCATTCCCCACAAAAATTTCTTAAAATGTCGCATATTACTCGGTTTTTATAGCACGTACTTCAAACCTTCCAAATTAGGGTTTTCAAATTATGGTTTCAATTTTAAGAACTCTTTTACTACGTTATACACTCCGTTTCTTTGACATTCTATTATAAATGATCGAGCCTGATCAATCCTGACAAAAATTTTGACAAATGTCGAGCGGTACTCGGATTTTTTTTGCACGTGCTTCAAACATCCCAGATTAGGGTTTCGATTCTAAGCACTCTTTTGCTGTTTTATTTATGCACTCCGTTTCTTCGAAATTCTATCATAAATCATTATGCCTGATCATTCCCCACTAAAATTTTGAAAAACGTAGATTGTTACTCGGTTTATTTAGCACATGCTTCAAACACCCTGGATTAGGGTTTCTAGATTAGGGTTTCAATTTTAAGCAATCGTTTACTGTTTTATACACTCTGTTTCTTCGAAATTCTATTCTAAATCATGAAGCCTAATCATTCCCCACAAAAATTTCTTAAAATGTCGCATATTACTCGGTTTTTATAGCACGTACTTCAAACCTTCCAAATTAGGGTTTTCAAATTATGGTTTCAATTTTAAGCACTCTTTTACTATGTTATACACTCTGTTTCTTTGACATTCTATTATAAATGATCGAGCCTGATCAATCCTGACAAAAATTTTGACAAATGTCGAGCGGTACTCGGATTTTTTTTGCACGTGCTTCAAACATCCCAGATTAGGGTTTCGATTCTAAGCACTCTTTTGCTGTTTTATTTATGCACTCCGTTTCTTCGAAATTCTATCATAAATCATTATGCCTGATCATTCCCCACTAAAATTTTGAAAAACGTAGATTGTTACTCGGTTTATTTAGCACATGCTTCAAACACCCTGGATTAGGGTTTCTAGATTAGGGTTTCAATTTTAAGCAATCGTTTACTGTTTTATACACTCCGTTTCTTCGAAATTCTATTCTAAATCATGAAGCCTAATCATTCCCCATAAAAATTTCTTAAAATGTCGCATATTACTCGGTTTTTATAGCACGTACTTCAAACCTTCCAAATTAGGGTTTTCAAATTATGGTTTCAATTTTAAGCACTCTTTTACTATGTTATACACTCCGTTTCTTTGACATTCTATTATAAATGATCGAGCCTAATCAATCCTGACAAAAATTTTGACAAATGTCGAGCGGTACTCGGATTTTTTTTGCACGTGCTTCAAACATCCCAGATTAGGGTTTCGATTCTAAGCACTCTTTTGCTGTTTTATTTATGCACTCCGTTTCTTCGAAATTCTATTTTAAATCATTATGCCTGATCATTCCCCACTAAAATTTTGGAAAACGTAGATTGTTACTCAGTTTATTTAGCACATGCTTCAAACACCCTGGATTAGGGTTTCTAGATTAGGGTTTCAATTTTAAGCAATCGTTTACTGTTTTATACACTCCGTTTCTTCGAAATTCTATTCTAAATCATGAAGCCTACTCATTCCCCACAAAAATTTCTTAAAATGTCGCATATTACTCGGTTTTTATAGCACGTACTTCAAACCTTCCAAATTAGGGTTTTCAAATTATGGTTTCAATTTTAAGAACTCTTTTACTACGTTATACACTCCGTTTCTTTGACATTCTATTATAAATGATCGAGCCTGATCAATCCTGACAAAAATTTTGACAAATGTCGAGCGGTACTCGGATTTTTTTTGCACGTGCTTCAAACATCCCAGATTAGGGTTTCGATTCTAAGCACTCTTTTGCTGTTTTATTTATGCACTCCGTTTCTTCGAAATTCTATCATAAATCATTATGCCTGATCATTCCCCACTAAAATTTTGAAAAACGTAGATTGTTACTCGGTTTATTTAGCACATGCTTCAAACACCCTGGATTAGGGTTTCTAGATTAGGGTTTCAATTTTAAGCAATCGTTTACTGTTTTATACACTCTGTTTCTTCGAAATTCTATTCTAAATCATGAAGCCTAATCATTCCCCACAAAAATTTCTTAAAATGTCGCATATTACTCGGTTTTTATAGCACGTACTTCAAACCTTCCAAATTAGGGTTTTCAAATTATGGTTTCAATTTTAAGCACTCTTTTACTATGTTATACACTCTGTTTCTTTGACATTCTATTATAAATGATCGAGCCTGATCAATCCTGACAAAAATTTTGACAAATGTCGAGCGGTACTCGGATTTTTTTTGCACGTGCTTCAAACATCCCAGATTAGGGTTTCGATTCTAAGCACTCTTTTGCTGTTTTATTTATGCACTCCGTTTCTTCGAAATTCTATCATAAATCATTATGCCTGATCATTCCCCACTAAAATTTTGAAAAACGTAGATTGTTACTCGGTTTATTTAGCACATGCTTCAAACACCCTGGATTAGGGTTTCTAGATTAGGGTTTCAATTTTAAGCAATCGTTTACTGTTTTATACACTCCGTTTCTTCGAAATTCTATTCTAAATCATGAAGCCTAATCATTCCCCATAAAAATTTCTTAAAATGTCGCATATTACTCGGTTTTTATAGCACGTACTTCAAACCTTCCAAATTAGGGTTTTCAAATTATGGTTTCAATTTTAAGCACTCTTTTACTATGTTATACACTCCGTTTCTTTGACATTCTATTATAAATGATCGAGCCTAATCAATCCTGACAAAAATTTTGACAAATGTCGAGCGGTACTCGGATTTTTTTTGCACGTGCTTCAAACATCCCAGATTAGGGTTTCGATTCTAAGCACTCTTTTGCTGTTTTATTTATGCACTCCGTTTCTTCGAAATTCTATTTTAAATCATTATGCCTGATCATTCCCCACTAAAATTTTGGAAAACGTAGATTGTTACTCAGTTTATTTAGCACATGCTTCAAACACCCTGGATTAGGGTTTCTAGATTAGGGTTTCAATTTTAAGCAATCGTTTACTGTTTTATACACTCCGTTTCTTCGAAATTCTATTCTAAATCATGAAGCCTACTCATTCCCCACAAAAATTTCTTAAAATGTCGCATATTACTCGGTTTTTATAGCACGTACTTCAAACCTTCCAAATTAGGGTTTTCAAATTATGGTTTCAATTTTAAGAACTCTTTTACTACGTTATACACTCCGTTTCTTTGACATTCTATTATAAATGATCGAGCCTGATCAATCCTGACAAAAATTTTGACAAATGTCGAGCGGTACTCGGATTTTTTTTGCACGTGCTTCAAACATCCCAGATTAGGGTTTCGATTCTAAGCACTCTTTTGCTGTTTTATTTATGCACTCCGTTTCTTCGAAATTCTATCATAAATCATTATGCCTGATCATTCCCCACTAAAATTTTGAAAAACGTAGATTGTTACTCGGTTTATTTAGCACATGCTTCAAACACCCTGGATTAGGGTTTCTAGATTAGGGTTTCAATTTTAAGCAATCGTTTACTGTTTTATACACTCTGTTTCTTCGAAATTCTATTCTAAATCATGAAGCCTAATCATTCCCCACAAAAATTTCTTAAAATGTCGCATATTACTCGGTTTTTATAGCACGTACTTCAAACCTTCCAAATTAGGGTTTTCAAATTATGGTTTCAATTTTAAGCACTCTTTTACTACGTTATACACTCCGTTTCTTTGACATTCTATTATAAATGATCGAGCCTGATCAATCCTGACAAAAATTTTGACAAATGTCGAGCGGTACTCGGATTTCTTTTGCACGTGCTTCAAACATCCCAGATTAGGGTTTCGATTCTAAGCACTCTTTTGCTGTTTTATTTATGCACTCCGTTTCTTCGAAATTCTATCATAAATCATTATGCCTGATCATTCCCCACTAAAATTTTGAAAAACGTAGATTGTTACTCGGTTTATTTAGCACATGCTTCAAACACCCTGGATTAGGGTTTCTAGATTAGGGTTTCAATTTTAAGCAATCGTTTACTGTTTTATACACTCCGTTTCTTCGAAATTCTATTCTAAATCATGAAGCCTAATCATTCCCCACAAAAATTTCTTAAAATGTCGCATATTACTCGGTTTTTATAGCACGTACTTCAAACCTTCCAAATTAGGGTTTTCAAATTATGGTTTCAATTTTAAGCACTCTTTTACTATGTTATACACTCCGTTTCTTTGACATTCTATTATAAATGATCGAGCCTAATCAATCCTGACAAAAATTTTGACAAATGTCGAGCGGTACTCGGATTTTTTTTGCACGTGCTTCAAACATCCCAGATTAGGGTTTCGATTCTAAGCACTCTTTTGCTGTTTTATTTATGCACTCCGTTTCTTCGAAATTCTATTTTAAATCATTATGCCTGATCATTCCCCACTAAAATTTTGGAAAACGTAGATTGTTACTCAGTTTATTTAGCACATGCTTCAAACACCCTGGATTAGGGTTTCTAGATTAGGGTTTCAATTTTAAGCAATCGTTTACTGTTTTATACACTCCGTTTCTTCGAAATTCTATTCTAAATCATGAAGCCTACTCATTCCCCACAAAAATTTCTTAAAATGTCGCATATTACTCGGTTTTTATAGCACGTACTTCAAACCTTCCAAATTAGGGTTTTCAAATTATGGTTTCAATTTTAAGAACTCTTTTACTACGTTATACACTCCGTTTCTTTGACATTCTATTATAAATGATCGAGCCTGATCAATCCTGACAAAAATTTTGACAAATGTCGAGCGGTACTCGGATTTTTTTTGCACGTGCTTCAAACATCCCAGATTAGGGTTTCGATTCTAAGCACTCTTTTGCTGTTTTATTTATGCACTCCGTTTCTTCGAAATTCTATCATAAATCATTATGCCTGATCATTCCCCACTAAAATTTTGAAAAACGTAGATTGTTACTCGGTTTATTTAGCACATGCTTCAAACACCCTGGATTAGGGTTTCTAGATTAGGGTTTCAATTTTAAGCAATCGTTTACTGTTTTATACACTCTGTTTCTTCGAAATTCTATTCTAAATCATGAAGCCTAATCATTCCCCACAAAAATTTCTTAAAATGTCGCATATTACTCGGTTTTTATAGCACGTACTTCAAACCTTCCAAATTAGGGTTTTCAAATTATGGTTTCAATTTTAAGCACTCTTTTACTATGTTATACACTCTGTTTCTTTGACATTCTATTATAAATGATCGAGCCTGATCAATCCTGACAAAAATTTTGACAAATGTCGAGCGGCACTCGGATTTTTTTTGCACGTGCTTCAAACATCCCAGATTAGGGTTTCGATTCTAAGCACTCTTTTGCTGTTTTATTTATGCACTCCGTTTCTTCGAAATTCTATCATAAATCATTATGCCTGATCATTCCCCACTAAAATTTTGAAAAACGTAGATTGTTACTCGGTTTATTTAGCACATGCTTCAAACACCCTGGATTAGGGTTTCTAGATTAGGGTTTCAATTTTAAGCAATCGTTTACTGTTTTATACACTCCGTTTCTTCGAAATTCTATTCTAAATCATGAAGCCTAATCATTCCCCACAAAAATTTCTTAAAATGTCGCATATTACTCGGTTTTTATAGCACGTACTTCAAACCTTCCAAATTAGGGTTTTCAAATTATGGTTTCAATTTTAAGCACTCTTTTACTATGTTATACACTCCGTTTCTTTGACATTCTATTATAAATGATCGAGCCTAATCAATCCTGACAAAAATTTTGACAAATGTCGAGCGGTACTCGGATTTTTTTTGCACGTGCTTCAAACATCCCAGATTAGGGTTTCGATTCTAAGCACTCTTTTGCTGTTTTATTTATGCACTCCGTTTCTTCGAAATTCTATTTTAAATCATTATGCCTGATCATTCCCCACTAAAATTTTGGAAAACGTAGATTGTTACTCAGTTTATTTAGCACACGCTTCAAACACCCTGGATTAGGGTTTCTAGATTAGGGTTTCAATTTTAAGCAATCGTTTACTGTTTTATACACTCCGTTTCTTCGAAATTCTATTCTAAATCATGAAGCCTACTCATTCCCCACAAAAATTTCTTAAAATGTCGCATATTACTCGGTTTTTATAGCACGTACTTCAAACCTTCCAAATTAGGGTTTTCAAATTATGGTTTCAATTTTAAGCACTCTTTTACTACGTTATACACTCCGTTTCTTTGACATTCTATTATAAATGATCGAGCCTGATCAATCCTGACAAAAATTTTGACAAATGTCGAGCGGTACTCGGATTTTTTTTGCACGTGCTTCAAACATCCCAGATTAGGGTTTCGATTCTAAGCACTCTTTTGCTGTTTTATTTATGCACTCCGTTTCTTCGAAATTCTATCATAAATCATTATGCCTGATCATTCCCCACTAAAATTTTGAAAAACGTAGATTGTTACTCAGTTTATTTAGCACATGCTTCAAACACCCTGGATTAGGGTTTCTAGATTAGGGTTTCAATTTTAAGCAATCGTTTACTGTTTTATACACTCCGTTTCTTCGAAATTCTATTCTAAATCATGAAGCCTACTCATTCCCCACAAAAATTTCTTAAAATGTCGCATATTACTCGGTTTTTATAGCACGTACTTCAAACCTTCCAAATTAGGGTTTTCAAATTATGGTTTCAATTTTAAGCACTCTTTTACTACGTTATACACTCCGTTTCTTTGACATTCTATTATAAATGATCGAGCCTGATCAATCCTGACAAAAATTTTGACAAATGTCGAGCGGTACTCGGATTTTTTTTGCACGTGCTTCAAACATCCCAGATTAGGGTTTCGATTCTAAGCACTCTTTTGCTGTTTTATTTATGCACTCCGTTTCTTCGAAATTCTATCATAAATCATTATGCCTGATCATTCCCCACTAAAATTTTGAAAAACGTAGATTGTTACTCGGTTTATTTAGCACATGCTTCAAACACCCTGGATTAGGGTTTCTAGATTAGGGTTTCAATTTTAAGCAATCGTTTACTGTTTTATACACTCTGTTTCTTCGAAATTCTATTCTAAATCATGAAGCCTAATCATTCCCCACAAAAATTTCTTAAAATGTCGCATATTACTCGGTTTTTATAGCACGTACTTCAAACCTTCCAAATTAGGGTTTTCAAATTATGGTTTCAATTTTAAGCACTCTTTTACTATGTTATACACTCCGTTTCTTTGACATTCTATTATAAATGATCGAGCCTGATCAATCCTGACAAAAATTTTGACAAATGTCGAGCGGTACTCGGATTTTTTTTGCACGTGCTTCAAACATCCCAGATTAGGGTTTCGATTCTAAGCACTCTTTTGCTGTTTTATTTATGCACTCCGTTTCTTCGAAATTCTATCATAAATCATTATGCCTGATCATTCCCCACTAAAATTTTGAAAAACGTAGATTGTTACTCGGTTTATTTAGCACATGCTTCAAACACCCTGGATTAGGGTTTCTAGATTAGGGTTTCAATTTTAAGCAATCGTTTACTGTTTTATACACTCCGTTTCTTCGAAATTCTATTCTAAATCATGAAGCCTACTCATTCCCCACAAAAATTTCTTAAAATGTCGCATATTACTCGGTTTTTATAGCACGACTTCAAACCTTCCAAATTAGGGTTTTCAAATTATGGTTTCAATTTTAAGCACTCTTTTACTACGTTATACACTCCGTTTCTTTGACATTCTATTATAAATGATCGAGCCTGATCAATCCTGACAAAAATTTTGACAAATGTCGAGCGGTACTCGGATTTTTTTTGCACGTGCTTCAAACATCCCAGATTAGGGTTTCGATTCTAAGCACTCTTTTGCTGTTTTATTTATGCACTCCGTTTCTTCGAAATTCTATCATAAATCATTATGCCTGATCATTCCCCACTAAAATTTTGAAAAACGTAGATTGTTACTCAGTTTATTTAGCACATGCTTCAAACACCCTGGATTAGGGTTTCTAGATTAGGGTTTCAATTTTAAGCAATCGTTTACTGTTTTATACACTCCGTTTCTTCGAAATTCTATTCTAAATCATGAAGCCTACTCATTCCCCACAAAAATTTCTTAAAATGTCGCATATTACTCGGTTTTTATAGCACGACTTCAAACCTTCCAAATTAGGGTTTTCAAATTATGGTTTCAATTTTAAGCACTCTTTTACTACGTTATACACTCCGTTTCTTTGACATTCTATTATAAATGATCGAGCCTGATCAATCCTGACAAAAATTTTGACAAATGTCGAGCGGTACTCGGATTTTTTTTGCACGTGCTTCAAACATCCCAGATTAGGGTTTCGATTCTAAGCACTCTTTTGCTGTTTTATTTATGCACTCCGTTTCTTCGAAATTCTATCATAAATCATTATGCCTGATCATTCCCCACTAAAATTTTGAAAAACGTAGATTGTTACTCGGTTTATTTAGCACATGCTTCAAACACCCTGGATTAGGGTTTCTAGATTAGGGTTTCAATTTTAAGCAATCGTTTACTGTTTTATACACTCTGTTTCTTCGAAATTCTATTCTAAATCATGAAGCCTAATCATTCCCCACAAAAATTTCTTAAAATGTCGCATATTACTTGGTTTTTATAGCACGTACTTCAAACCTTCCAAATTAGGGTTTTCAAATTATGGTTTCAATTTTAAGCACTCTTTTACTACGTTATACACTCCGTTTCTTTGACATTCTGTTATAAATGATCGAGCCTGATCAATCCTGACAAAAATTTTGACAAATGTCGAGCGGTACTCGGATTTTTTTTGCACGTGCTTCAAACATCCCAGATTAGGGTTTCGATTCTAAGCACTCTTTTGCTGTTTTATTTATGCACTCCGTTTCTTCGAAATTCTATCATAAATCATTATGCCTGATCATTCCCCACTAAAATTTTGAAAAACGTAGATTGTTACTCGGTTTATTTAGCACATGCTTCAAACACCCTGGATTAGGGTTTCTAGATTAGGGTTTCAATTTTAAGCAATCGTTTACTGTTTTATACACTCTGTTTCTTCGAAATTCTATTCTAAATCATGAAGCCTAATCATTCCCCACAAAAATTTCTTAAAATGTCGCATATTACTCGGTTTTTATAGCACGTACTTCAAACCTTCCAAATTAGGGTTTTCAAATTATGGTTTCAATTTTAAGCACTCTTTTACTATGTTATACACTCCGTTTCTTTGACATTCTATTATAAATGATCGAGCCTGATCAATCCTGACAAAAATTTTGACAAATGTCGAGCGGTACTCGGATTTTTTTTGCACGTGCTTCAAACATCCCAGATTATGGTTTCGATTCTAAGCACTCTTTTGCTGTTTTATTTATGCACTCCGTTTCTTCGAAATTCTATCATAAATCATTATGCCTGATCATTCCCCACTAAAATTTTGAAAAACGTAGATTGTTACTCAGTTTATTTAGCACATGCTTCAAACACCCTGGATTAGGGTTTCTAGATTAGGGTTTCAATTTTAAGCAATCGTTTACTGTTTTATACACTACGTTTCTTCGAAATTCTATTCTAAATCATGAAGCCTACTCATTCCCCACAAAAATTTCTTAAAATGTCGCATATTACTCGGTTTTTATAGCACGTACTTCAAACCTTCCAAATTAGGGTTTTCAAATTATGGTTTCAATTTTAAGCACTCTTTTACTACGTTATACACTCCGTTTCTTTGACATTCTATTATAAATGATCGAGCCTGATCAATCCTGACAAAAATTTTGACAAATGTCGAGCGGTACTCGGATTTTTTTTGCACGTGCTTCAAACATCCCAGATTAGGGTTTCGATTCTAAGCACTCTTTTGCTGTTTTATTTATGCACTCCGTTTCTTCGAAATTCTATCATAAATCATTATGCCTGATCATTCCCCACTAAAATTTTGAAAAACGTAGATTGTTACTCGGTTTATTTAGCACATGCTTCAAACACCCTGGATTAGGGTTTCTAGATTAGGGTTTCAATTTTAAGCAATCGTTTACTGTTTTATACACTCTGTTTCTTCGAAATTCTATTCTAAATCATGAAGCCTAATCATTCCCCACAAAAATTTCTTAAAATGTCGCATATTACTTGGTTTTTATAGCACGTACTTCAAACCTTCCAAATTAGGGTTTTCAAATTATGGTTTCAATTTTAAGCACTCTTTTACTATGTTATACACTCCGTTTCTTTGACATTCTATTATAAATGATCGAGCCTGATCAATCCTGACAAAAATTTTGACAAATGTCGAGCGGTACTCGGATTTTTTTTGCACGTGCTTCAAACATCCCAGATTAGGGTTTCGATTCTAAGCACTCTTTTGCTGTTTTATTTATGCACTCCGTTTCTTCGAAATTCTATCATAAATCATTATGCTTGATCATTCCCCACTAAAATTTTGAAAAACGTAGATTGTTACTCGGTTTATTTAGCACATGCTTCAAACACCCTGGATTAGGGTTTCTAGATTAGGGTTTCAATTTTAAGCAATCGTTTACTGTTTTATACACTCCGTTTCTTCGAAATTCTATTCTAAATCATGAAGCCTAATCATTCCCCACAAAAATTTCTTAAAATGTCGCATATTACTCGGTTTTTATAGCACGTACTTCAAACCTTCCAAATTAGGGTTTTCAAATTATGGTTTCAATTTTAAGCACTCTTTTACTACGTTATACACTCCGTTTCTTTGACATTCTATTATAAATGATCGAGCCTGATCAATCCTGACAAAAATTTTGACAAATGTCGAGCGGTACTCGGATTTTTTTTGCACGTGCTTCAAACATCCCAGATTAGGGTTTCGATTCTAAGCACTCTTTTGCTGTTTTATTTATGCACTCCGTTTCTTCGAAATTCTATCATAAATCATTATGCTTGATCATTCCCCACTAAAATTTTGAAAAACGTAGATTGTTACTCGGTTTATTTAGCACATGCTTCAAACACCCTGGATTAGGGTTTCTAGATTAGGGTTTCAATTTTAAGCAATCGTTTACTGTTTTATACACTCCGTTTCTTCGAAATTCTATTCTAAATCATGAAGCCTAATCATTCCCCACAAAAATTTCTTAAAATGTCGCATATTACTCGGTTTTTATAGCACGTACTTCAAACCTTCCAAATTAGGGTTTTCAAATTATGGTTTCAATTTTAAGCACTCTTTTACTACGTTATACACTCCGTTTCTTTGACATTCTATTATAAATGATCGAGCCTGATCAATCCTGACAAAAATTTTGACAAATGTCGAGCGGTACTCGGATTTTTTTTGCACGTGCTTCAAACATCCCAGATTAGGGTTTCGATTCTAAGCACTCTTTTGCTGTTTTATTTATGCACTCCGTTTCTTCGAAATTCTATCATAAATCATTATGCCTGATCATTCCCCACTAAAATTTTGAAAAACGTAGATTGTTACTCGGTTTATTTAGCACATGCTTCAAACACCCTGGATTAGGGTTTCTAGATTAGGGTTTCAATTTTAAGCAATCGTTTACTGTTTTATACACTCTGTTTCTTCGAAATTCTATTCTAAATCATGAAGCCTAATCATTCCCCACAAAAATTTCTTAAAATGTCGCATATTACTCGGTTTTTATAGCACGTACTTCAAACCTTCCAAATTAGGGTTTTCAAATTATGGTTTCAATTTTAAGCACTCTTTTACTATGTTATACACTCCGTTTCTTTGACATTCTATTATAAATGATCGAGCCTGATCAATCCTGACAAAAATTTTGACAAATGTCGAGCGGTACTCGGATTTTTTTTGCACGTGCTTCAAACATCCCAGATTAGGGTTTCGATTCTAAGCACTCTTTTGCTGTTTTATTTATGCACTCCGTTTCTTCGAAATTCTATCATAAATCATTATGCCTGATCATTCCCCACTAAAATTTTGAAAAACGTAGATTGTTACTCAGTTTATTTAGCACATGCTTCAAACACCCTGGATTAGGGTTTCTAGATTAGGGTTTCAATTTTAAGCAATCGTTTACAGTTTTATACACTCCGTTTCTTCGAAATTCTATTCTAAATCATGAAGCCTACTCATTCCCCACAAAAATTTCTTAAAATGTCGCATATTACTCGGTTTTTATAGCACGTACTTCAAACCTTCCAAATTAGGGTTTTCAAATTATGGTTTCAATTGTAAGCACTCTTTTACTACGTTATACACTCCGTTTCTTTGACATTCTATTATAAATGATCGAGCCTGATCAATCCTGACAAAAATTTTGACAAATGTCGAGCGGTACTCGGATTTTTTTTGCACGTGCTTCAAACATCCCAGATTAGGGTTTCGATTCTAAGCACTCTTTTGCTGTTTTATTTATGCACTCCGTTTCTTCGAAATTCTATCATAAATCATTATGCCTGATCATTCCCCACTAAAATTTTGAAAAACGTAGATTGTTACTCCGTTTATTTAGCACATGCTTCAAACACCCTGGATTAGGGTTTCTAGATTAGGGTTTCAATTTTAAGCAATCGTTTACTGTTTTATACACTCCGTTTCTTCGAAATTCTATTCTAAATCATGAAGCCTAATCATTCCCCACAAAAATTTCTTAAAATGTCGCATATTACTTGGTTTTTATAGCACGTACTTCAAACCTTCCAAATTAGGGTTTTCAAATTATGGTTTCAATTTTAAGCACTCTTTTACTACGTTATACACTCCGTTTCTTTGACATTCTGTTATAAATGATCGAGCCTGATCAATCCTGACAAAAATTTTGACAAATGTCGAGCGGTACTCGGATTTTTTTTGCACGTGCTTCAAACATCCCAGATTAGGGTTTCGATTCTAAGCACTCTTTTGCTGTTTTATTTATGCACTCCGTTTCTTCGAAATTCTATCATAAATCATTATGCCTGATCATTCCCCACTAAAATTTTGAAAAACGTAGATTGTTACTCGGTTTATTTAGCACATGCTTCAAACACCCTGGATTAGGGTTTCTAGATTAGGGTTTCAATTTTAAGCAATCGTTTACTGTTTTATACACTCTGTTTCTTCGAAATTCTATTCTAAATCATGAAGCCTAATCATTCCGCACAAAAATTTCTTAAAATGTCGCATATTACTCGGTTTTTATAGCACGTACTTCAAACCTTCCAAATTAGGGTTTTCAAATTATGGTTTCAAATTTAAGCACTCTTTTACTATGTTATACACTCCGTTTCTTTGACATTCTATTATAAATGATCGAGCCTGATCAATCCTGACAAAAATTTTGACAAATGTCGAGCGGTACTCGGATTTTTTTTGCACGTGCTTCAAACATCCCAGATTATGGTTTCGATTCTAAGCACTCTTTTGCTGTTTTATTTATGCACTCCGTTTCTTCGAAATTCTATCATAAATCATTATGCCTGATCATTCCCCACTAAAATTTTGAAAAACGTAGATTGTTACTCAGTTTATTTAGCACATGCTTCAAACACCCTGGATTAGGGTTTCTAGATTAGGGTTTCAATTTTAAGTAATCGTTTACTGTTTTATACACTACGTTTCTTCGAAATTCTATTCTAAATCATGAAGCCTACTCATTCCCCACAAAAATTTCTTAAAATGTCGCATATTACTCGGTTTTTATAGCACGTACTTCAAACCTTCCAAATTAGGGTTTTCAAATTATGGTTTCAATTTTAAGCACTCTTTTACTACGTTATACACTCCGTTTCTTTGACATTCTATTATAAATGATCGAGCCTGATCAATCCTGACAAAAATTTTGACAAATGTCGAGCGGTACTCGGATTTTTTTTGCACGTGCTTCAAACATCCCAGATTAGGGTTTCGATTCTAAGCACTCTTTTGCTGTTTTATTTATGCACTCCGTTTCTTCGAAATTCTATCATAAATCATTATGCCTGATCATTCCCCACTAAAATTTTGAAAAACGTAGATTGTTACTCGGTTTATTTAGCACATGCTTCAAACACCCTGGATTAGGGTTTCTAGATTAGGGTTTCAATTTTAAGCAATCGTTTACTGTTTTATACACTCTGTTTCTTCGAAATTCTATTCTAAATCATGAAGCCTAATCATTCCCCACAAAAATTTCTTAAAATGTCGCATATTACTTGGTTTTTATAGCACGTACTTCAAACCTTCCAAATTAGGGTTTTCAAATTATGGTTTCAATTTTAAGCACTCTTTTACTATGTTATACACTCCGTTTCTTTGACATTCTATTATAAATGATCGAGCCTGATCAATCCTGACAAAAATTTTGACAAATGTCGAGCGGTACTCGGATTTTTTTTGCACGTGCTTCAAACATCCCAGATTAGGGTTTCGATTCTAAGCACTCTTTTGCTGTTTTATTTATGCACTCCGTTTCTTCGAAATTCTATCATAAATCATTATGCCTGATCATTCCCCACTAAAATTTTGAAAAATGTAGATTGTTACTCCGTTTATTTAGCACATGCTTCAAACACCCTGGATTAGGGTTTCTAGATTAGGGTTTCAATTTTAAGCAATCGTTTACTGTTTTATACACTCCGTTTCTTCGAAATTCTATTCTAAATCATGAAGCCTACTCATTCCCCACAAAAATTTCTTAAAATGTCGCATATTACTCGGTTTTTATAGCACGTACTTCAAACCTTCCAAATTAGGGTTTTCAAATTATGGTTTCAATTGTAAGCACTCTTTTACTACGTTATACACTCCGTTTCTTTGACATTCTATTATAAATGATCGAGCCTGATCAATCCTGACAAAAATTTTGACAAATGTCGAGCGGTACTCGGATTTTTTTTGCACGTGCTTCAAACATCCCAGATTAGGGTTTCGATTCTAAGCACTCTTTTGCTGTTTTATTTATGCACTCCGTTTCTTCGAAATTCTATCATAAATCATTATGCCTGATCATTCCCCACTAAAATTTTGAAAAACGTAGATTGTTACTCGGTTTATTTAGCACATGCTTCAAACACCCTGGATTAGGGTTTCTAGATTAGGGTTTCAATTTTAAGCAATCGTTTACTGTTTTATACACTCTGTTTCTTCGAAATTCTATTCTAAATCATGAAGCCTAATCATTCCCCACAAAAATTTCTTAAAATGTCGCATATTACTCGGTTTTTATAGCACGTACTTCAAACCTTCCAAATTAGGGTTTTCAAATTATGGTTTCAATTTTAAGCACTCTTTTACTATGTTATACACTCCGTTTCTTTGACATTCTATTATAAATGATCGAGCCTGATCAATCCTGACAAAAATTTTGACAAATGTCGAGCGGTACTCGGATTTTTTTTGCACGTGCTTCAAACATCCCAGATTAGGGTTTCGATTCTAAGCACTCTTTTGCTGTTTTATTTATGCACTCCGTTTCTTCGAAATTCTATCATAAATCATTATGCCTGATCATTCCCCACTAAAATTTTGAAAAACGTAGATTGTTACTCAGTTTATTTAGCACATGCTTCAAACACCCTGGATTAGGGTTTCTAGATTAGGGTTTCAATTTTAAGCAATCGTTTACAGTTTTATACACTCCGTTTCTTCGAAATTCTATTCTAAATCATGAAGCCTACTCATTCCCCACAAAAATTTCTTAAAATGTCGCATATTACTCGGTTTTTATAGCACGTACTTCAAACCTTCCAAATTAGGGTTTTCAAATTATGGTTTCAATTGTAAGCACTCTTTTACTACGTTATACACTCCGTTTCTTTGACATTCTATTATAAATGATCGAGCCTGATCAATCCTGACAAAAATTTTGACAAATGTCGAGCGGTACTCGGATTTTTTTTGCACGTGCTTCAAACATCCCAGATTAGGGTTTCGATTCTAAGCACTCTTTTGCTGTTTTATTTATGCACTCCGTTTCTTCGAAATTCTATCATAAATCATTATGCCTGATCATTCCCCACTAAAATTTTGAAAAACGTAGATTGTTACTCGGTTTATTTAGCACATGCTTCAAACACCCTGGATTAGGGTTTCTAGATTAGGGTTTCAATTTTAAGCAATCGTTTACTGTTTTATACACTCTGTTTCTTCGAAATTCTATTCTAAATCATGAAGCCTAATCATTCCCCACAAAAATTTCTTAAAATGTCGCATATTACTCGGTTTTTATAGCACGTACTTCAAACCTTCCAAATTAGGGTTTTCAAATTATGGTTTCAATTTTAAGCACTCTTTTACTATGTTATACACTCCGTTTCTTTGACATTCTATTATAAATGATCGAGCCTGATCAATCCTGACAAAAATTTTGACAAATGTCGAGCGGTACTCGGATTTTTTTTGCACGTGCTTCAAACATCCCAGATTAGGGTTTCGATTCTAAGCACTCTTTTGCTGTTTTATTTATGCACTCCGTTTCTTCGAAATTCTATCATAAATCATTATGCCTGATCATTCCCCACTAAAATTTTGAAAAACGTAGATTGTTACTCAGTTTATTTAGCACATGCTTCAAACACCCTGGATTAGGGTTTCTAGATTAGGGTTTCAATTTTAAGCAATCGTTTACAGTTTTATACACTCCGTTTCTTCGAAATTCTATTCTAAATCATGAAGCCTACTCATTCCCCACAAAAATTTCTTAAAATGTCGCATATTACTCGGTTTTTATAGCACGTACTTCAAACCTTCCAAATTAGGGTTTTCAAATTATGGTTTCAATTTTAAGCACTCTTTTACTACGTTATACACTCCGTTTCTTTGACATTCTATTATAAATGATCGAGCCTGATCAATCCTGACAAAAATTTTGACAAATGTCGAGCGGTACTCGGATTTTTTTTGCACGTGCTTCAAACATCCCAGATTAGGGTTTCGATTCTAAGCACTCTTTTGCTGTTTTATTTATGCACTCCGTTTCTTCGAAATTCTATCATAAATCATTATGCCTGATCATTCCCCACTAAAATTTTGAAAAACGTAGATTGTTACTCGGTTTATTTAGCACATGCTTCAAACACCCTGGATTAGGGTTTCTAGATTAGGGTTTCAATTTTAAGCAATCGTTTACTGTTTTAAACAAATGTTTCTTCGAAATTCTATTCTAAATCATGAAGCCTAATCATTCCCCACAAAAATTTCTTAAAATGTCGCATATTACTCGGTTTTTATAGCACGTACTTCAAACCTTCCAAATTAGGGTTTTCAAATTATGGTTTCAATTTTAAGCACTCTTTTACTATGTTATACACTCCGTTTCTTTGACATTCTATTATAAATGATCGAGCCTAATCAATCCTGACAAAAATTTTGACAAATGTCGAGCGGTACTCGGATTTTTTTTGCACGTGCTTCAAACATCCCAGATTAGGGTTTCGATTCTAAGCACTGTTTTGCTGTTTTATTTATGCACTCCGTTTCTTCGAAATTCTATCATAAATCATTATGCCAAATTATTCCCCACTAAAATTTTGAAAAACGTAGATTGTTACTCGGCTTATTTAGCACATGCTTCAAACACCCTGGATTAGGGTTTCTAGATTAGGGTTTCAATTTTAAGCAATCGTTTACTGTTTTATACACTCTGTTTCTTCGAAATTCTATTCTAAATCATGAAGCCTAATCATTCCCCACAAAAATTTCTTAAAATGTCGCATATTACTCGGTTTATATAGCACGTACTTCAAACCTTCCAAATTAGGGTTTTCAAATTATGGTTTCAATTTTAAGCACTCTTTTACTATGTTATACACTCCGTTTCTTTGACATTCTATTATAAATGATCGAGCCTAATCAATCCTGACAAAAATTTTGACAAATGTCGAGCGGTACTCGGATTTTTTTTGCACGTGCTTCAAACATCCCAGATTAGGGTTTCGATTCTAAGCACTCTTTTGCTGTTTTATTTATACACTCCGTTTCTTCGAAATTCTATCATAAATCATTATGCCTGATCATTCCCCACTAAAATTTTGAAAAACGTAGATTGTTACTCGGTTTATTTAGCACATGCTTCAAACACCCTGGATTAGGGTTTCTAGATTAGGGTTTCAATTTTAAGCAATCGTTTACTGTTTTATACACTCTGTTTCTTCGAAATTCTATTCTAAATCATGAAGCCTAATCATTCCCCACAAAAATTTCTTAAAATGTCGCATATTACTCGGTTTTTATAGCACGTACTTCAAACCTTCCAAATTAGGGTTTTCAAATTATGGTTTCACTTTTAAGCACTCTTTTACTATGTTATACACTCCGTTTCTTTGACATTCTATTATAAATGATCGAGCCTAATCAATCCTGACAAAAATTTTGACAAATGTCGAGCGGTACTCGGATTTTTTTTGCACGTGCTTCAAACATCCCAGATTAGGGTTTCGATTCTAAGCACTCTTTTGCTGTTTTATTTATGCACTCCGTTTCTTCGAAATTCTATCATAAATCATTATGCCTGATCATTCCCCACTAAAATTTTGAAAAACGTAGATTGTTACTCGGTTTATTTAGCACATGCTTCAAACACCCTGGATTAGGGTTTCTAGATTAGGGTTTCAATTTTAAGCAATCGTTTACTGTTTTAAACAAATGTTTCTTCGAAATTCTATTCTAAATCATGAAGCCTAATCATTCCCCACAAAAATTTCTTAAAATGTCGCATATTACTCGGTTTTTATAGCACGTACTTCAAACCTTCCAAATTAGGGTTTTCAAATTATGGTTTCAATTTTAAGCACTCTTTTACTATGTTATACACTCCGTTTCTTTGACATTCTATTATAAATGATCGAGCCTAATCAATCCTGACAAAAATTTTGACAAATGTCGAGCGGTACTCGGATTTTTTTTGCACGTGCTTCAAACATCCCAGATTAGGGTTTCGATTCTAAGCACTGTTTTGCTGTTTTATTTATGCACTCCGTTTCTTCGAAATTCTATCATAAATCATTATGCCAAATTATTCCCCACTAAAATTTTGAAAAACGTAGATTGTTACTCGGTTTATTTAGCACATGCTTCAAACACCCTGGATTAGGGTTTCTAGATTAGGGTTTCAATTTTAAGCAATCGTTTACTGTTTTATACACTCTGTTTCTTCGAAATTCTATTCTAAATCATGAAGCCTAATCATTCCCCACAAAAATTTCTTAAAATGTCGCATATTACTCGGTTTATATAGCACGTACTTCAAACCTTCCAAATTAGGGTTTTCAAATTATGGTTTCAATTTTAAGCACTCTTTTACTATGTTATACACTCCGTTTCTTTGACATTCTATTATAAATGATCGAGCCTAATCAATCCTGACAAAAATTTTGACAAATGTCGAGCGGTACTCGGATTTTTTTTGCACGTGCTTCAAACATCCCAGATTAGGGTTTCGATTCTAAGCACTCTTTTGCTGTTTTATTTATGCACTCCGTTTCTTCGAAATTCTATCATAAATCATTATGCCTGATCATTCCCCACTAAAATTTTGAAAAACGTAGATTGGTACTCGGTTTATTTAGCACATGCTTCAAACACCCTGGATTAGGGTTTCTAGATTAGGGTTTCAATTTTAAGCAATCGTTTACTGTTTTATACACTCCGTTTCTTCGAAATTCTATTCTAAATCATGAAGCCTAATCATTCCCCACAAAAATTTCTTAAAATGTCGCATATTACTCGGTTTTTATAGCACGTACTTCAAACCTTCCAAATTAGGGTTTTCAAATTATGGTTTCAATTTTAAGCACTCTTTTACTATGTTATACACTCCGTTTCTTTGACATTCTATTATAAATGATCGAGCCTGATCAATCCTGACAAAAATTTTGACAAATGTCGAGCGGTACTCGGATTTTTTTTGCACGTGCTTCAAACATCCCAGATTAGGGTTTCGATTCTAAGCACTCTTTTGCTGTTTTATTTATGCACTCCGTTTCTTCGAAATTCTATCATAAATCATTATGCCTGATCATTCCCCACTAAAATTTTGAAAAACGTAGATTGTTACTCGGTTTATTTAGCACATGCTTCAAACACCCTGGATTAGGGTTTCTAGATTAGGGTTTTAATTTTAAGCAATCGTTTACTGTTTTATACACTCTGTTTCTTCGAAATTCTATTCTAAATCATGAAGCCTAATCATTCCCCACAAAAATTTCTTAAAATGTCGCATATTACTCGGTTTTTATAGCACGTACTTCAAACCTTCCAAATTAGGGTTTTCAAATTATGGTTTCACTTTTAAGCACTCTTTTACTATGTTATACACTCCGTTTCTTTGACATTCTATTATAAATGATCGAGCCTAATCAATCCTGACAAAAATTTTGACAAATGTCGAGCGGTACTCGGATTTTTTTTGCACGTGCTTCAAACATCCCAGATTAGGGTTTCGATTCTAAGCACTCTTTTGCTGTTTTATTTATGCACTCCGTTTCTTCGAAATTCTATCATAAATCATTATGCCTGATCATTCCCCACTAAAATTTTGAAAAACGTAGATTGTTACTCGGTTTATTTAGCACATGCTTCAAACACCCTGGATTAGGGTTTCTAGATTAGGGTTTCAATTTTAAGCAATCGTTTACTGTTTTATACACTCCGTTTCTTCGAAATTCTATTCTAAATCATGAAGCCTAATCATTCCCCACAAAAATTTCTTAAAATGTCGCATATTACTCGGTTTTTATAGCACGTACTTCAAACCTTCCAAATTAGGGTTTTCAAATTATGGTTTCAATTTTAAGCACTCTTTTACTATGTTATACACTCCGTTTCTTTGACATTCTATTATAAATGATCGAGCCTGATCAATCCTGACTTAAATTTTGACAAATGTCGAGCGGTACTCGGATTTTTTTTGCACGTGCTTCAAACATCCCAGATTAGGGTTTCGATTCTAAGCACTCTTTTGCTGTTTTATTTATGCACTCCGTTTCTTCGAAATTCTATCATAAATCATTATGCCTGATCATTCCCCACTAAAATTTTGAAAAACGTAGATTATTACTCAGTTTATTTAGCACATGCTTCAAACACCCTTGATTAGGGTTTCTAGATTAGGGTTTCAATTTTAAGCAATCGTTTACTGTTTTATACACTCCGTTTCTTCGAAATTCTATTCTAAATCATGAAGCCTAATCATTCCCCACAAAAATTTCTTAAAATGTCGCATATTACTCGGTTTTTATAGCACGTACTTCAAACCTTCCAAATTAGGGTTTTCAAATTATGGTTTCAATTTTAAGCACTCTTTTACTATGTTATACACTCCGTTTCTTTGACATTCTATTATAAATGATCGAGCCTGATCAATCCTGACAAAAATTTTGACAAATGTCGAGCGGTACTCGGATTTTTTTTGCACGTGCTTCAAACATCCCAGATTAGGGTTTCGATTCTAAGCACTCTTTTGCTGTTTTATTTATGCACTCCGTTTCTTCGAAATTCTATCATAAATCATTATGCCTGATCATTCCCCACTAAAATTTTGAAAAACGTAGATTGTTACTCGGTTTATTTAGCACATGCTTCAAACACCCTGGATTAGGGTTTCTAGATTAGGGTTTCAATTTTAAGCAATCGTTTACTGTTTTATACACTCCGTTTCTTCGAAATTCTATTCTAAATCATGAAGCCTAATCATTCCCCACAAAAAATTTCTTAAAATGTCGCATATTACTCGGTTTTTATAGCACGTACTTCAAACCTTCCAAATTAGGGTTTTCAAATTATGGTTTCAATTTCAAGCACTCTTTTACTATGTTATACACTCCGTTTCTTTGACATTCTATTATAAATGATCGAGCCTGATCAATCCTGACAAAAATTTTGACAAATGTCGAGCGGTACTCGGATTTTTTTTGCACGTGCTTCAAACATCCCAGATTAGGGTTTCGATTCTAAGCACTCTTTTGCTGTTTTATTTATGCACTCCGTTTCTTCGAAATTCTATCATAAATCATTATGCCTGATCATTCCCCACTAAAATTTTGAAAAACGTAGATTGTTACTCGGTTTATTTAGCACATGCTTCAAACACCCTGGATTAGGGTTTCTAGATTAGGGTTTTAATTTTAAGCAATCGTTTACTGTTTTATACACTCCGTTTCTTCGAAATTCTATTCTAAATCATGAAGCCTAATCATTCCCCACAAAAAATTTCTTAAAATGTCGCATATTACTCGGTTTTTATAGCACGTACTTCAAACCTTCCAAATTAGGGTTTTCAAATTATGGTTTCAATTTCAAGCACTCTTTTACTATGTTATACACTCCGTTTCTTTGACATTCTATTATAAATGATCGAGCCTGATCAATCCTGACAAAAATTTTGACAAATGTCGAGCGGTACTCGGATTTTTTTTGCACGTGCTTCAAACATCCCAGATTAGGGTTTCGATTCTAAGCACTCTTTTGCTGTTTTATTTATGCACTCCGTTTCTTCGAAATTCTATCATAAATCATTATGCCTGATCATTCCCCACTAAAATTTTGAAAAACGTAGATTATTACTCAGTTTATTTAGCACATGCTTCAAACACCCTTGATTAGGGTTTCTAGATTAGGGTTTCAATTTTAAGCAATCGTTTACTGTTTTATACACTCCGTTTCTTCGAAATTCTATTCTAAATCATGAAGCCTAATCATTCCCCACAAAAATTTCTTAAAATGTCGCATATTACTCGGTTTTTATAGCACGTACTTCAAACCTTCCAAATTAGGGTTTTCAAATTATGGTTTCAATTTTAAGCACTCTTTTACTATGTTATACACTCCGTTTCTTTGACATTCTATTATAAATGATCGAGCCTGATCAATCCTGACAAAAATTTTGACAAATGTCGAGCGGTACTCGGATTTTTTTTGCACGTGCTTCAAACATCCCAGATTAGGGTTTCGATTCTAAGCACTCTTTTGCTGTTTTATTTATGCACTCCGTTTCTTCGAAATTCTATCATAAATCATTATGCCTGATCATTCCCCACTAAAATTTTGAAAAACGTAGATTGTTACTCGGTTTATTTAGCACATGCTTCAAACACCCTGGATTAGGGTTTCTAGATTAGGGTTTCAATTTTAAGCAATCGTTTACTGTTTTATACACTCTGTTTCTTCGAAATTCTATTCTAAATCATGAAGCCTAATCATTCCCCACAAAAATTTCTTAAAATGTCGCATATTACTCGGTTTTTATAGCACGTACTTCAAACCTTCCAAATTAGGGTTTTCAAATTATGGTTTCAATTTTAAGCACTCTTTTACTATGTTATACACTCCGTTTCTTTGACATTCTATTATAAATGATCGAGCCTAATCAATCCTGACAAAAATTTTGACAAATGTCGAGCGGTACTCGGATTTTTTTTGCACGTGCTTCAAACATCCCAGATTAGGGTTTCGATTCTAAGCACTCTTTTGCTGTTTTATTTATGCACTCCGTTTCTTCGAAATTCTATCATAAATCATTATGCCTGATCATTCCCCACTAAAATTTTGAAAAACGTAGATTGTTACTCGGTTTATTTAGCACATGCTTCAAACACCCTGGATTAGGGTTTCTAGATTAGGGTTTCAATTTTAAGCAATCGTTTACTGTTTTATACACTCCGTTTCTTCGAAATTCTATTCTAAATCATGAAGCCTAATCATTCCCCACAAAAATTTCTTAAAATGTCGCATATTACTCGGTTTTTATAGCACGTACTTCAAACCTTCCAAATTAGGGTTTTCAAATTATGGTTTCAATTTTAAGCACTCTTTTACTATGTTATACACTCCGTTTCTTTGACATTCTATTATAAATGATCGAGCCTGATCAATCCTGACTTAAATTTTGACAAATGTCGAGCGGTACTCGGATTTTTTTTGCACGTGCTTCAAACATCCCAGATTAGGGTTTCGATTCTAAGCACTCTTTTGCTGTTTTATTTATGCACTCCGTTTCTTCGAAATTCTATCATAAATCATTATGCCTGATCATTCCCCACTAAAATTTTGAAAAACGTAGATTGTTACTCAGTTTATTTAGCACATGCTTCAAACACCCTTGATTAGGGTTTCTAGATTAGGGTTTCAATTTTAAGCAATCGTTTACTGTTTTATACACTCCGTTTCTTCGAAATTCTATTCTAAATCATGAAGCCTAATCATTCCCCACAAAAATTTCTTAAAATGTCGCATATTACTCGGTTTTTATAGCACGTACTTCAAACCTTCCAAATTAGGGTTTTCAAATTATGGTTTCAATTTTAAGCTCTCTTTTACTATGTTATACACTCCGTTTCTTTGACATTCTATTATAAATGATCGAGCCTAATCAATCCTGACAAAAATTTTAAAAATTGTCGAGCGGTACTCGGATTTTTTTTGCACGTGCTTCAAACATCCCAGATTAGGGTTTCGATTCTAAGCACTCTTTTGCTGTTTTATTTATGCACTCTGTTTCTTCGAAATTCTATCATAAATCATTATGCCTGATCATTCCCCACTAAAATTTTGAAAAACGTAGATTGTTACTCGGTTTATTTAGCACATGCTTCAAACACCCTGGATTAGGGTTTCTAGATTAGGGTTTCAATTTTAAGCAATCGTTTACTGTTTTATACACTCCGTTTCTTCGAAATTCTATTCTAAATCATGAAGCCTAATCATTCCCCACAAAAATTTCTTAAAATGTCGCATATTACTCGGTTTTTATAGCACGTACTTCAAACCTTCCAAATTAGGGTTTTCAAATTATGGTTTCAATTTTAAGCACTCTTTTACTATGTTATACACTCCGTTTCTTTGACATTCTATTATAAATGATCGAGCCTAATCAATCCTGACAAAAATTTTGACAAATGTCGAGCGGTACTCGGATTTTTTTTGCACGTGCTTCAAACATCCCAGATTAGGGTTTCGATTCTAAGCACTCTTTTGCTGTTTTATTTATGCACTCCGTTTCTTCGAAATTCTATCATAAATCATTATGCCTGATCATTCCCCACTAAAATTTTGAAAAACGTAGATTGTTACTCGGTTTATTTAGCACATGCTTCAAACACCCTGGATTAGGGTTTCTAGATTAGGGTTTCAATTTTAAGCAATCGTTTACTGTTTTATACACTCCGTTTCTTCGAAATTCTATTCTAAATCATGAAGCCTAATCATTCCCCACAAAAATTTCTTAAAATGTCGCATATTACTCGGTTTTTATAGCACGTACTTCAAACCTTCCAAATTAGGGTTTTCAAATTATGGTTTCAATTTTAAGCACTCTTTTACTATGTTATACACTCCGTTTCTTTGACATTCTATTATAAATGATCGAGCCTGATCAATCCTGACTTAAATTTTGACAAATGTCGAGCGGTACTCGGATTTTTTTTGCACGTGCTTCAAACATCCCAGATTAGGGTTTCGATTCTAAGCACTCTTTTGCTGTTTTATTTATGCACTCCGTTTCTTCGAAATTCTATCATAAATCATTATGCCTGATCATTCCCCACTAAAATTTTGAAAAACGTAGATTGTTACTCGGTTTATTTAGCACATGCTTCAAACACCCTGGATTAGGGTTTCTAGATTAGGGTTTCAATTTTAAGCAATCGTTTACTGTTTTATACACTCCGTTTCTTCGAAATTCTATTCTAAATCATGAAGCCTAATCATTCCCCACAAAAATTTCTTAAAATGTCGCATATTACTCGGTTTTTATAGCACGTACTTCAAACCTTCCAAATTAGGGTTTTCAAATTATGGTTTCAATTTTAAGCACTCTTTTACTATGTTATACACTCCGTTTCTTTGACATTCTATTATAAATGATCGAGCCTGATCAATCCTGACTTAAATTTTGACAAATGTCGAGCGGTACTCGGATTTTTTTTGCACGTGCTTCAAACATCCCAGATTAGGGTTTCGATTCTAAGCACTCTTTTGCTGTTTTATTTATGCACTCCGTTTCTTCGAAATTCTATCATAAATCATTATGCCTGATCATTCCCCACTAAAATTTTGAAAAACGTAGATTATTACTCAGTTTATTTAGCACATGCTTCAAACACCCTTGATTAGGGTTTCTAGATTAGGGTTTCAATTTTAAGCAATCGTTTACTGTTTTATACACTCCGTTTCTTCGAAATTCTATTCTAAATCATGAAGCCTAATCATTCCCCACAAAAATTTCTTAAAATGTCGCATATTACTCGGTTTTTATAGCACGTACTTCAAACCTTCCAAATTAGGGTTTTCAAATTATGGTTTCACTTTTAAGCACTCTTTTACTATGTTATACACTCCGTTTCTTTGACATTCTATTATAAATGATCGAGCCTAATCAATCCTGACAAAAATTTTGACAAATGTCGAGCGGTACTCGGATTTTTTTTGCACGTGCTTCAAACATCCCAGATTAGGGTTTCGATTCTAAGCACTCTTTTGCTGTTTTATTTATGCACTCCGTTTCTTCGAAATTCTATCATAAATCATTATGCCTGATCATTCCCCACTAAAATTTTGAAAAACGTAGATTGTTACTCGGTTTATTTAGCACATGCTTCAAACACCCTGGATTAGGGTTTCTAGATTAGGGTTTCAATTTTAAGCAATCGTTTACTGTTTTATACACTCCGTTTCTTCGAAATTCTATTCTAAATCATGAAGCCTAATCATTCCCCACAAAAATTTCTTAAAATGTCGCATATTACTCGGTTTTTATAGCACGTACTTCAAACCTTCCAAATTAGGGTTTTCAAATTATGGTTTCAATTTTAAGCACTCTTTTACTATGTTATACACTCCGTTTCTTTGACATTCTATTATAAATGATCGAGCCTGATCAATCCTGACAAAAATTTTGACAAATGTCGAGCGGTACTCGGATTTTTTTTGCACGTGCTTCAAACATCCCAGATTAGGGTTTCGATTCTAAGCACTCTTTTGCTGTTTTATTTATGCACTCCGTTTCTTCGAAATTCTATCATAAATCATTATGCCTGATCATTCCCCACTAAAATTTTGAAAAACGTAGATTGTTACTCGGTTTATTTAGCACATGCTTCAAACACCCTGGATTAGGGTTTCTAGATTAGGGTTTTAATTTTAAGCAATCGTTTACTGTTTTATACACTCCGTTTCTTCGAAATTCTATTCTAAATCATGAAGCCTAATCATTCCCCACAAAAAATTTCTTAAAATGTCGCATATTACTCGGTTTTTATAGCACGTACTTCAAACCTTCCAAATTAGGGTTTTCAAATTATGGTTTCAATTTCAAGCACTCTTTTACTATGTTATACACTCCGTTTCTTTGACATTCTATTATAAATGATCGAGCCTGATCAATCCTGACAAAAATTTTGACAAATGTCGAGCGGTACTCGGATTTTTTTTGCACGTGCTTCAAACATCCCAGATTAGGGTTTCGATTCTAAGCACTCTTTTGCTGTTTTATTTATGCACTCCGTTTCTTCGAAATTCTATCATAAATCATTATGCCTGATCATTCCCCACTAAAATTTTGAAAAACGTAGATTATTACTCAGTTTATTTAGCACATGCTTCAAACACCCTTGATTAGGGTTTCTAGATTAGGGTTTCAATTTTAAGCAATCGTTTACTGTTTTATACACTCCGTTTCTTCGAAATTCTATTCTAAATCATGAAGCCTAATCATTCCCCACAAAAATTTCTTAAAATGTCGCATATTACTCGGTTTTTATAGCACGTACTTCAAACCTTCCAAATTAGGGTTTTCAAATTATGGTTTCAATTTTAAGCACTCTTTTACTATGTTATACACTCCGTTTCTTTGACATTCTATTATAAATGATCGAGCCTAATCAATCCTGACAAAAATTTTGACAAATGTCGAGCGGTACTCGGATTTTTTTTGCACGTGCTTCAAACATCCCAGATTAGGGTTTCGATTCTAAGCACTCTTTTGCTGTTTTATTTATGCACTCCGTTTCTTCGAAATTCTATCATAAATCATTATGCCTGATCATTCCCCACTAAAATTTTGAAAAACGTAGATTGTTACTCGGTTTATTTAGCACATGCTTCAAACACCCTGGATTAGGGTTTCTAGATTAGGGTTTCAATTTTAAGCAATCGTTTACTGTTTTATACACTCCGTTTCTTCGAAATTCTATTCTAAATCATGAAGCCTAATCATTCCCCACAAAAATTTCTTAAAATGTCGCATATTACTCGGTTTTTATAGCACGTACTTCAAACCTTCCAAATTAGGGTTTTCAAATTATGGTTTCAATTTTAAGCACTCTTTTACTATGTTATACACTCCGTTTCTTTGACATTCTATTATAAATGATCGAGCCTGATCAATCCTGACTTAAATTTTGACAAATGTCGAGCGGTACTCGGATTTTTTTTGCACGTGCTTCAAACATCCCAGATTAGGGTTTCGATTCTAAGCACTCTTTTGCTGTTTTATTTATGCACTCCGTTTCTTCGAAATTCTATCATAAATCATTATGCCTGATCATTCCCCACTAAAATTTTGAAAAACGTAGATTGTTACTCAGTTTATTTAGCACATGCTTCAAACACCCTTGATTAGGGTTTCTAGATTAGGGTTTCAATTTTAAGCAATCGTTTACTGTTTTATACACTCCGTTTCTTCGAAATTCTATTCTAAATCATGAAGCCTAATCATTCCCCACAAAAATTTCTTAAAATGTCGCATATTACTCGGTTTTTATAGCACGTACTTCAAACCTTCCAAATTAGGGTTTTCAAATTATGGTTTCAATTTTAAGCTCTCTTTTACTATGTTATACACTCCGTTTCTTTGACATTCTATTATAAATGATCGAGCCTAATCAATCCTGACAAAAATTTTAAAAATTGTCGAGCGGTACTCGGATTTTTTTTGCACGTGCTTCAAACATCCCAGATTAGGGTTTCGATTCTAAGCACTCTTTTGCTGTTTTATTTATGCACTCTGTTTCTTCGAAATTCTATCATAAATCATTATGCCTGATCATTCCCCACTAAAATTTTGAAAAACGTAGATTGTTACTCGGTTTATTTAGCACATGCTTCAAACACCCTGGATTAGGGTTTCTAGATTAGGGTTTCAATTTTAAGCAATCGTTTACTGTTTTATACACTCCGTTTCTTCGAAATTCTATTCTAAATCATGAAGCCTAATCATTCCCCACAAAAATTTCTTAAAATGTCGCATATTACTCGGTTTTTATAGCACGTACTTCAAACCTTCCAAATTAGGGTTTTCAAATTATGGTTTCAATTTTAAGCACTCTTTTACTATGTTATACACTCCGTTTCTTTGACATTCTATTATAAATGATCGAGCCTAATCAATCCTGACAAAAATTTTGACAAATGTCGAGCGGTACTCGGATTTTTTTTGCACGTGCTTCAAACATCCCAGATTAGGGTTTCGATTCTAAGCACTCTTTTGCTGTTTTATTTATGCACTCCGTTTCTTCGAAATTCTATCATAAATCATTATGCCTGATCATTCCCCACTAAAATTTTGAAAAACGTAGATTGTTACTCGGTTTATTTAGCACATGCTTCAAACACCCTGGATTAGGGTTTCTAGATTAGGGTTTCAATTTTAAGCAATCGTTTACTGTTTTATACACTCCGTTTCTTCGAAATTCTATTCTAAATCATGAAGCCTAATCATTCCCCACAAAAATTTCTTAAAATGTCGCATATTACTCGGTTTTTATAGCACGTACTTCAAACCTTCCAAATTAGGGTTTTCAAATTATGGTTTCAATTTTAAGCACTCTTTTACTATGTTATACACTCCGTTTCTTTGACATTCTATTATAAATGATCGAGCCTGATCAATCCTGACTTAAATTTTGACAAATGTCGAGCGGTACTCGGATTTTTTTTGCACGTGCTTCAAACATCCCAGATTAGGGTTTCGATTCTAAGCACTCTTTTGCTGTTTTATTTATGCACTCCGTTTCTTCGAAATTCTATCATAAATCATTATGCCTGATCATTCCCCACTAAAATTTTGAAAAACGTAGATTGTTACTCAGTTTATTTAGCACATGCTTCAAACACCCTTGATTAGGGTTTCTAGATTAGGGTTTCAATTTTAAGCAATCGTTTACTGTTTTATACACTCCGTTTCTTCGAAATTCTATTCTAAATCATGAAGCCTAATCATTCCCCACAAAAATTTCTTAAAATGTCGCATATTACTCGGTTTTTATAGCACGTACTTCAAACCTTCCAAATTAGGGTTTTCAAATTATGGTTTCAATTTTAAGCACTCTTTTACTATGTTATACACTCCGTTTCTTTGACATTCTATTATAAATGATCGAGCCTAATCAATCCTGACAAAAATTTTAAAAATTATCGAGCGGTACTCGGATTTTTTTTGCACGTGCTTCAAACATCCCAGATTAGGGTTTCGATTCTAAGCACTCTTTTGCTGTTTTATTTATGCACTCTGTTTCTTCGAAATTCTATCATAAATCATTATGCCTGATCATTCCCCACTAAAATTTTGAAAAACGTAGATTGTTACTCGGTTTATTTAGCACATGCTTCAAACACCCTGGATTAGGGTTTCTAGATTAGGGTTTCAATTTTAAGCAATCGTTTACTGTTTTATACACTCCGTTTCTTCGAAATTCTATTCTAAATCATGAAGCCTAATCATTCCCCACAAAAATTTCTTAAAATGTCGCATATTACTCGGTTTTTATAGCACGTACTTCAAACCTTCCAAATTAGGGTTTTCAAATTATGGTTTCAATTTTAAGCACTCTTTTACTATGTTATACACTCCGTTTCTTTGACATTCTATTATAAATGATCGAGCCTGATCAATCCTGACAAAAATTTTGACAAATGTCGAGCGGTACTCGGATTTTTTTTGCACGTGCTTCAAACATCCCAGATTAGGGTTTCGATTCTAAGCACTCTTTTGCTGTTTTATTTATGCACTCCGTTTCTTCGAAATTCTATCATAAATCATTATGCCTGATCATTCCCCACTAAAATTTTGAAAAACGTAGATTGTTACTCGGTTTATTTAGCACATGCTTCAAACACCCTGGATTAGGGTTTCTAGATTAGGGTTTCAATTTTAAGCAATCGTTTACTGTTTTATACACTCCGTTTCTTCGAAATTCTATTCTAAATCATGAAGCCTAATCATTCCCCACAAAAATTTCTTAAAATGTCGCATATTACTCGGTTTTTATAGCACGTACTTCAAACCTTCCAAATTAGGGTTTTCAAATTATGGTTTCAATTTTAAGCACTCTTTTACTATGTTATACACTCCGTTTCTTTGACATTCTATTATAAATGATCGAGCCTGATCAATCCTGACTTAAATTTTGACAAATGTCGAGCGGTACTCGGATTTTTTTTGCACGTGCTTCAAACATCCCAGATTAGGGTTTCGATTCTAAGCACTCTTTTGCTGTTTTATTTATGCACTCCGTTTCTTCGAAATTCTATCATAAATCATTATGCCTGATCATTCCCCACTAAAATTTTGAAAAACGTAGATTGTTACTCGGTTTATTTAGCACATGCTTCAAACACCCTGGATTAGGGTTTCTAGATTAGGGTTTCAATTTTAAGCAATCGTTTACTGTTTTATACACTCCGTTTCTTCGAAATTCTATTCTAAATCATGAAGCCTAATCATTCCCCACAAAAATTTCTTAAAATGTCGCATATTACTCGGTTTTTATAGCACGTACTTCAAACCTTCCAAATTAGGGTTTTCAAATTATGGTTTCAATTTTAAGCACTCTTTTACTATGTTATACACTCCGTTTCTTTGACATTCTATTATAAATGATCGAGCCTAATCAATCCTGACAAAAATTTTGACAAATGTCGAGCGGTACTCGGATTTTTTTTGCACGTGCTTCAAACATCCCAGATTAGGGTTTCGATTCTAAGCACTCTTTTGCTGTTTTATTTATGCACTCCGTTTCTTCGAAATTCTATCATAAATCATTATGCCTGATCATTCCCCACTAAAATTTTGAAAAACGTAGATTGTTACTCGGTTTATTTAGCACATGCTTCAAACACCCTGGATTAGGGTTTCTAGATTAGGGTTTCAATTTTAAGCAATCGTTTACTGTTTTATACACTCCGTTTCTTCGAAATTCTATTCTAAATCATGAAGCCTAATCATTCCCCACAAAAATTTCTTAAAATGTCGCATATTACTCGGTTTTTATAGCACGTACTTCAAACCTTCCAAATTAGGGTTTTCAAATTATGGTTTCAATTTTAAGCACTCTTTTACTATGTTATACACTCCGTTTCTTTGACATTCTATTATAAATGATCGAGCCTGATCATTCCTGACTTAAATTTTGACAAATGTCGAGCGGTACTCGGATTTTTTTTGCACGTGCTTCAAACATCCCAGATTAGGGTTTCGATTCTAAGCACTCTTTTGCTGTTTTATTTATGCACTCCGTTTCTTCGAAATTCTATCATAAATCATTATGCCTGATCATTCCCCACTAAAATTTTGAAAAACGTAGATTGTTACTCAGTTTATTTAGCACATGCTTCAAACACCCTTGATTAGGGTTTCTAGATTAGGGTTTCAATTTTAAGCAATCGTTTACTGTTTTATACACTCCGTTTCTTCGAAATTCTATTCTAAATCATGAAGCCTAATCATTCCCCACAAAAATTTCTTAAAATGTCGCATATTACTCGGTTTTTATAGCACGTACTTCAAACCTTCCAAATTAGGGTTTTCAAATTATGGTTTCAATTTTAAGCACTCTTTTACTATGTTATACACTCCGTTTCTTTGACATTCTATTATAAATGATCGAGCCTAATCAATCCTGACAAAAATTTTAAAAATTATCGAGCGGTACTCGGATTTTTTTTGCACGTGCTTCAAACATCCCAGATTAGGGTTTCGATTCTAAGCACTCTTTTGCTGTTTTATTTATGCACTCTGTTTCTTCGAAATTCTATCATAAATCATTATGCCTGATCATTCCCCACTAAAATTTTGAAAAACGTAGATTGTTACTCGGTTTATTTAGCACATGCTTCAAACACCCTGGATTAGGGTTTCTAGATTAGGGTTTCAATTTTAAGCAATCGTTTACTGTTTTATACACTCCGTTTCTTCGAAATTCTATTCTAAATCATGAAGCCTAATCATTCCCCACAAAAATTTCTTAAAATGTCGCATATTACTCGGTTTTTATAGCACGTACTTCAAACCTTCCAAATTAGGGTTTTCAAATTATGGTTTCAATTTTAAGCACTCTTTTACTATGTTATACACTCCGTTTCTTTGACATTCTATTATAAATGATCGAGCCTGATCAATCCTGACAAAAATTTTGACAAATGTCGAGCGGTACTCGGATTTTTTTTGCACGTGCTTCAAACATCCCAGATTAGGGTTTCGATTCTAAGCACTCTTTTGCTGTTTTATTTATGCACTCCGTTTCTTCGAAATTCTATCATAAATCATTATGCCTGATCATTCCCCACTAAAATTTTGAAAAACGTAGATTGTTACTCGGTTTATTTAGCACATGCTTCAAACACCCTGGATTAGGGTTTCTAGATTAGGGTTTCAATTTTAAGCAATCGTTTACTGTTTTATACACTCCGTTTCTTCGAAATTCTATTCTAAATCATGAAGCCTAATCATTCCCCACAAAAATTTCTTAAAATGTCGCATATTACTCGGTTTTTATAGCACGTACTTCAAACCTTCCAAATTAGGGTTTTCAAATTATGGTTTCAATTTTAAGCACTCTTTTACTATGTTATACACTCCGTTTCTTTGACATTCTATTATAAATGATCGAGCCTGATCAATCCTGACTTAAATTTTGACAAATGTCGAGCGGTACTCGGATTTTTTTTGCACGTGCTTCAAACATCCCAGATTAGGGTTTCGATTCTAAGCACTCTTTTGCTGTTTTATTTATGCACTCCGTTTCTTCGAAATTCTATCATAAATCATTATGCCTGATCATTCCCCACTAAAATTTTGAAAAACGTAGATTGTTACTCGGTTTATTTAGCACATGCTTCAAACACCCTGGATTAGGGTTTCTAGATTAGGGTTTCAATTTTAAGCAATCGTTTACTGTTTTATACACTCCGTTTCTTCGAAATTCTATTCTAAATCATGAAGCCTAATCATTCCCCACAAAAATTTCTTAAAATGTCGCATATTACTCGGTTTTTATAGCACGTACTTCAAACCTTCCAAATTAGGGTTTTCAAATTATGGTTTCAATTTTAAGCACTCTTTTACTATGTTATACACTCCGTTTCTTTGACATTCTATTATAAATGATCGAGCCTAATCAATCCTGACAAAAATTTTGACAAATGTCGAGCGGTACTCGGATTTTTTTTGCACGTGCTTCAAACATCCCAGATTAGGGTTTCGATTCTAAGCACTCTTTTGCTGTTTTATTTATGCACTCCGTTTCTTCGAAATTCTATCATAAATCATTATGCCTGATCATTCCCCACTAAAATTTTGAAAAACGTAGATTGTTACTCGGTTTATTTAGCACATGCTTCAAACACCCTGGATTAGGGTTTCTAGATTAGGGTTTCAATTTTAAGCAATCGTTTACTGTTTTATACACTCCGTTTCTTCGAAATTCTATTCTAAATCATGAAGCCTAATCATTCCCCACAAAAATTTCTTAAAATGTCGCATATTACTCGGTTTTTATAGCACGTACTTCAAACCTTCCAAATTAGGGTTTTCAAATTATGGTTTCACTTTTAAGCACTCTTTTACTATGTTATACACTCCGTTTCTTTGACATTCTATTATAAATGATCGAGCCTAATCAATCCTGACAAAAATTTTAAAAATTGTCGAGCGGTAATCGGATTTTTTTTGCACGTGCTTCAAACATCCCAGATTAGGGTTTCGATTCTAAGCACTCTTTTGCTGTTTTATTTATGCACTCTGTTTCTTCGAAATTCTATCATAAATCATTATGCCTGATCATTCCCCACTAAAATTTTGAAAAACGTAGATTGTTACTCGGTTTATTTAGCACATGCTTCAAACACCCTGGATTAGGGTTTCTAGATTAGGGTTTCAATTTTAAGCAATCGTTTACTGTTTTATACACTCCGTTTCTTCGAAATTCTATTCTAAATCATGAAGCCTAATCATTCCCCAAAAAAATTTCTTAAAATGTCGCATATTACTCGGTTTTTATAGCACGTACTTCAAACCTTCCAAATTAGGGTTTTCAAATTATGGTTTCAATTTTAAGCACTCTTTTACTATGTTATACACTCCGTTTCTTTGACATTCTATTATAAATGATCGAGCCTGATCAATCCTGACAAAAATTTTGACAAATGTCGAGCGGTACTCGGATTTTTTTTGCACGTGCTTCAAACATCCCAGATTAGGGTTTCGATTCTAAGCACTCTTTTGCTGTTTTATTTATGCACTCCGTTTCTTCGAAATTCTATCATAAATCATTATGCCTGATCATTCCCCACTAAAATTTTGAAAAACGTAGATTGTTACTCAGTTTATTTAGCACATGCTTCAAACACCCTGGATTAGGGTTTCTAGATTAGGGTTTCAATTTTAAGCAATCGTTTACTGTTTTATACACTCCGTTTCTTCGAAATTCTATTCTAAATCATGAAGCCTAATCATTCCCCACAAAAATTTCTTAAAATGTCGCATATTACTCGGTTTTTATAGCACGTACTTCAAACCTTCCAAATTAGGGTTTTCAAATTATGGTTTCAATTTTAAGCACTCTTTTACTATGTTATACACTCCGTTTCTTTGACATTCTATTATAAATGATCGAGCCTAATCAATCCTGACAAAAATTTTGACAAATGTCGAGCGGTACTCGGATTTTTTTTGCACGTGCTTCAAACATCCCAGATTAGGGTTTCGATTCTAAGCACTCTTTTGCTGTTTTATTTATGCACTCCGTTTCTTCGAAATTCTATTTTAAATCATTATGCCTGATCATTCCCCACTAAAATTTTGGAAAACGTAGATTGTTACTCAGTTTATTTAGCACATGCTTCAAACACCCTGGATTAGGGTTTCTAGATTAGGGTTTCAATTCTAAGCAATCGTTTACTGTTTTATACACTCCGTTTCTTCGAAATTCTATTCTAAATCATGAAGCCTAATCATTCCCCACAAAAATTTCTTAAAATGTCGCATATTACTCGGTTTTTATAGCACGTACTTCAAACCTTCCAAATTAGGGTTTTCAAATTATGGTTTCAATTTTAAGCACTCTTTTACTATGTTATACACTCCGTTTCTTTGACATTCTATTATAAATGATCGAGCCTAATCAATCCTGACAAAAATTTTAAAAATTGTCGAGCGGTACTCAAATTTTTTTTGCACGTGCTTCAAACATCCCAGATTAGGGTTTCGATTCTAAGCACTCTTTTGCTGTTTTATTTATGCACTCTGTTTCTTCGAAATTCTATCATAAATCATTATGCCTGATCATTCCCCACTAAAATTTTGAAAAACGTAGATTGTTACTCGGTTTATTTAGCACATGCTTCAAACACCCTGGATTAGGGTTTCTAGATTAGGGTTTTAATTTTAAGCAATCGTTTACTGTTTTATACACTCCGTTTCTTCGAAATTCTATTCTAAATCATGAAGCCTAATCATTCCCCACAAAAAATTTCTTAAAATGTCGCATATTACTCGGTTTTTATAGCACGTACTTCAAACCTTCCAAATTAGGGTTTTCAAATTATGGTTTCAATTTCAAGCACTCTTTTACTATGTTATACACTCCGTTTCTTTGACATTCTATTATAAATGATCGAGCCTGATCAATCCTGACAAAAATTTTGACAAATGTCGAGCGGTACTCGGATTTTTTTTGCACGTGCTTCAAACATCCCAGATTAGGGTTTCGATTCTATGCACTCTTTTGCTGTTTTATTTATGCACTCCGTTTCTTCGAAATTCTATCATAAATCATTATGCCTGATCATTCCCCACTAAAATTTTGAAAAACGTAGATTGTTACTCGGTTTATTTAGCACATGCTTCAAACACCCTGGATTAGGGTTTCTAGATTAGGGTTTCAATTTTAAGCAATCGTTTACTGTTTTATACACTCTGTTTCTTCGAAATTCTATTCTAAATCATGAAGCCTAATCATTCCCCACAAAAATTTCTTAAAATGTCGCATATTACTCGGTTTTTATAGCACGTACTTCAAACCTTCCAAATTAGGGTTTTCAAATTATGGTTTCACTTTTAAGCACTCTTTTACTATGTTATACACTCCATTTCTTTGACATTCTATTATAAATGATCGAGCCTAATCAATCCTGACAAAAATTTTGACAAATGTCGAGCGGTACTCGGATTTTTTTTGCACGTGCTTCAAACATCCCAGATTAGGGTTTCGATTCTAAGCACTCTTTTGCTGTTTTATTTATGCACTCCGTTTCTTCGAAATTCTATCATAAATCATTATGCCTGATCATTCCCCACTAAAATTTTGAAAAACGTAGATTGTTACTCGGTTTATTTAGCACATGCTTCAAACACCCTGGATTAGGGTTTCTAGATTAGGGTTTCAATTTTAAGCAATCGTTTACTGTTTTATACACTCCGTTTCTTCGAAATTCTATTCTAAATCATGAAGCCTAATCATTCCCCACAAAAATTTCTTAAAATGTCGCATATTACTCGGTTTTTATAGCACGTACTTCAAACCTTCCAAATTAGGGTTTTCAAATTAAGGTTTCAATATTAAGCACTCTTTTACTATGTTATACACTCCGTTTCTTTGACATTCTATTATAAATGATCGAGCCTGATCAATCCTGACAAAAATTTTGAAAAATGTCGAGCGGTACTCGGATTTTTTTTGCACGTGCTTCAAACATCCCAGATTAGGGTTTCGATTCTAAGCACTCTTTTGCTGTTTTATTTATGCACTCCGTTTCTTCGAAATTCTATCATAAATCATTATGCCTGATCATTCCCCACTAAAATTTTGAAAAACGTAGATTGTTACTCGGTTTATTTAGCACATGCTTCAAACACCCTGGATTAGGGTTTCTAGATTAGGGTTTCAATTTTAAGCAATCGTTTACTGTTTTATACACTCCGTTTCTTCGAAATTCTATTCTAAATCATGAAGCCTAATCATTCCCCACAAAAATTTCTTAAAATGTCGCATATTACTCGGTTTTTATAGCACGTACTTCAAACCTTCCAAATTAGGGTTTTCAAATTATGGTTTCAATTTTAAGCACTCTTTTACTATGTTATACACTCCGTTTCTTTGACATTCTATTATAAATGATCGAGCCTGATCAATCCTGACAAAAATTTTGACAAATGTCGAGCGGTACTCGGATTTTTTTGCACGTGCTTCAAACATCCCAGATTAGGGTTTCGATTCTATGCACTCTTTTGCTGTTTTATTTATGCACTCCGTTTCTTCGAAATTCTATCATAAATCATTATGCCTGATCATTCCCCACTAAAATTTTGAAAAACGTAGATTGTTACTCGGTTTATTTAGCACATGCTTCAAACACCCTGGATTAGGGTTTCTAGATTAGGGTTTCAATTTTAAGCAATCGTTTACTGTTTTATACACTCTGTTTCTTCGAAATTCTATTCTAAATCATGAAGCCTAATCATTCCCCACAAAAATTTCTTAAAATGTCGCATATTACTCGGTTTTTATAGCACGTACTTCAAACCTTCCAAATTAGGGTTTTCAAATTATGGTTTCACTTTTAAGCACTCTTTTACTATGTTATACACTCCATTTCTTTGACATTCTATTATAAATGATCGAGCCTAATCAATCCTGACAAAAATTTTGACAAATGTCGAGCGGTACTCGGATTTTTTTTGCACGTGCTTCAAACATCCCAGATTAGGGTTTCGATTCTAAGCACTCTTTTGCTGTTTTATTTATGCACTCCGTTTCTTCGAAATTCTATCATAAATCATTATGCCTGATCATTCCCCACTAAAATTTTGAAAAACGTAGATTGTTACTCGGTTTATTTAGCACATGCTTCAAACACCCTGGATTAGGGTTTCTAGATTAGGGTTTCAATTTTAAGCAATCGTTTACTGTTTTATACACTCCGTTTCTTCGAAATTCTATTCTAAATCATGAAGCCTAATCATTCCCCACAAAAATTTCTTAAAATGTCGCATATTACTCGGTTTTTATAGCACGTACTTCAAACCTTCCAAATTAGGGTTTTCAAATTAAGGTTTCAATTTTAAGCACTCTTTTACTATGTTATACACTCCGTTTCTTTGACATTCTATTATAAATGATCGAGCCTGATCAATCCTGACAAAAATTTTGAAAAATGTCGAGCGGTACTCGGATTTTTTTTGCACGTGCTTCAAACATCCCAGATTAGGGTTTCGATTCTAAGCACTCTTTTGCTGTTTTATTTATGCACTCCGTTTCTTCGAAATTCTATCATAAATCATTATGCCTGATCATTCCCCACTAAAATTTTGAAAAACGTAGATTGTTACTCGGTTTATTTAGCACATGCTTCAAACACCCTGGATTAGGGTTTCTAGATTAGGGTTTCAATTTTAAGCAATCGTTTACTGTTTTATACACTCCGTTTCTTCGAAATTCTATTCTAAATCATGAAGCCTAATCATTCCCCACAAAAATTTCTTAAAATGTCGCATATTACTCGGTTTTTATAGCACGTACTTCAAACCTTCCAAATTAGGGTTTTCAAATTATGGTTTCAATTTTAAGCACTCTTTTACTATGTTATACACTCCGTTTCTTTGACATTCTATTATAAATGATCGAGCCTGATCAATCCTGACAAAAATTTTGACAAATGTCGAGCGGTACTCGGATTTTTTTGCACGTGCTTCAAACATCCCAGATTAGGGTTTCGATTCTAAGCACTCTTTTGCTGTTTTATTTATGAACTCCGTTTCTTCGAAATTCTATTTTAAATCATTATGCCTGATCATTCCCCACTAAAATTTTGGAAAACGTAGATTGTTACTCAGTTTATTTAGCACATGCTTCAAACACCCTGGATTAGGGTTTCTAGATTAGTGTTTCAATTTTAAGCAATCGTTTACTGTTTTATACACTCCGTTTCTTCGAAATTCTATTCTAAATCATGAAGCCTAATCATTCCCCACAAAAATTTCTTAAAATGTCGCATATTACTCGGTTTTTAAAGCACGTACTTCAAACCTTCCAAATTAGGGTTTTCAAATTATGGTTTCAATTTTAAGCACTCTTTTACTATGTTATACACTCCGTTTCTTTGACATTCTATTATAAATGATCGAGCCTGATCAATCCTGACAAAAATTTTGACAAATGTCGAGCGGTACTCGGATTTTTTTTGCACGTGCTTCAAACATCCCAGATTAGGGTTTCGATTCTAAGCACTCTTTTGCTGTTTTATTTATGCACTCTGTTTCTTCGAAATTCTATCATAAATCATTATGCCTGATCATTCCCCACTAAAATTTTGAAAAACGTAGATTGTTACTCGGTTTATTTAGCACATGCTTCAAACACCCTGGATTAGGGTTTCTAGATTAGGGTTTCAATTTTAAGCAATCGTTTACTGTTTTATACACTCCGTTTCTTCGAAATTCTATTCTAAATCATGAAGCCTAATCATTCCCCAAAAAAATTTCTTAAAATGTCGCATATTACTCGGTTTTTATAGCACGTACTTCAAACCTTCCAAATTAGGGTTTTCAAATTATGGTTTCAATTTTAAGCACTCTTTTACTATGTTATACACTCCGTTTCTTTGACATTCTATTATAAATGATCGAGCCTGATCAATCCTGACAAAAATTTTGAAAAATGTCGAGCGGTACTCGGATTTTTTTTGCACGTGCTTCAAACATCCCAGATTAGGGTTTCGATTCTAAGCACTCTTTTGCTGTTTTATTTATGCACTCCGTTTCTTCGAAATTCTATCATAAATCATTATGCCTGATCATTCCCCACTAAAATTTTGAAAAACGTAGATTGTTACTCGGTTTATTTAGCACATGCTTCAAACACCCTGGATTAGGGTTTCTAGATTAGGGTTTCAATTTTAAGCAATCGTTTACTGTTTTATACACTCCGTTTCTTCGAAATTCTATTCTAAATCATGAAGCCTAATCATTCCCCACAAAAATTTCTTAAAATGTCGCATATTACTCGGTTTTTATAGCACGTACTTCAAACCTTCCAAATTAGGGTTTTCAAATTATGGTTTCAATTTTAAGCACTCTTTTACTATGTTATACACTCCGTTTCTTTGACATTCTATTATAAATGATCGAGCCTGATCAATCCTGACAAAAATTTTGACAAATGTCGAGCGGTACTCGGATTTTTTTGCACGTGCTTCAAACATCCCAGATTAGGGTTTCGATTCTAAGCACTCTTTTGCTGTTTTATTTATGAACTCCGTTTCTTCGAAATTCTATTTTAAATCATTATGCCTGATCATTCCCCACTAAAATTTTGGAAAACGTAGATTGTTACTCAGTTTATTTAGCACATGCTTCAAACACCCTGGATTAGGGTTTCTAGATTAGTGTTTCAATTTTAAGCAATCGTTTACTGTTTTATACACTCCGTTTCTTCGAAATTCTATTCTAAATCATGAAGCCTAATCATTCCCCACAAAAATTTCTTAAAATGTCGCATATTACTCGGTTTTTAAAGCACGTACTTCAAACCTTCCAAATTAGGGTTTTCAAATTATGGTTTCAATTTTAAGCACTCTTTTACTATGTTATACACTCCGTTTCTTTGACATTCTATTATAAATGATCGAGCCTGATCAATCCTGACAAAAATTTTGACAAATGTCGAGCGGTACTCGGATTTTTTTTGCACGTGCTTCAAACATCCCAGATTAGGGTTTCGATTCTAAGCACTCTTTTGCTGTTTTATTTATGCACTCTGTTTCTTCGAAATTCTATCATAAATCATTATGCCTGATCATTCCCCACTAAAATTTTGAAAAACGTAGATTGTTACTCGGTTTATTTAGCACATGCTTCAAACACCCTGGATTAGGGTTTCTAGATTAGGGTTTCAATTTTAAGCAATCGTTTACTGTTTTATACACTCCGTTTCTTCGAAATTCTATTCTAAATCATGAAGCCTAATCATTCCCCAAAAAAATTTCTTAAAATGTCGCATATTACTCGGTTTTTATAGCACGTACTTCAAACCTTCCAAATTAGGGTTTTCAAATTATGGTTTCAATTTTAAGCACTCTTTTACTATGTTATACACTCCGTTTCTTTGACATTCTATTATAAATGATCGAGCCTGATCAATCCTGACAAAAATTTTGACAAATGTCGAGCGGTACTCGGATTTTTTTTGCACGTGCTTCAAACATCCCAGATTAGGGTTTCGATTCTAAGCACTCTTTTGCTGTTTTATTTATGCACTCCGTTTCTTCGAAATTCTATCATAAATCATTATGCCTGATCATTCCCCACTAAAATTTTGAAAAACGTAGATTGTTACTCAGTTTATTTAGCACATGCTTCAAACACCCTGGATTAGGGTTTCTAGATTAGGGTTTCAATTTTAAGCAATCGTTTACTGTTTTATACACTCCGTTTCTTCGAAATTCTATTCTAAATCATGAAGCCTAATCATTCCCCACAAAAATTTCTTAAAATGTCGCATATTACTCGGTTTTTATAGCACGTACTTCAAACCTTCCAAATTAGGGTTTTCAAATTATGGTTTCAATTTTAAGCACTCTTTTACTATGTTATACACTCCGTTTCTTTGACATTCTATTATAAATGATCGAGCCTAATCAATCCTGACAAAAATTTTGACAAATGTCGAGCGGTACTCGGATTTTTTTTGCACGTGCTTCAAACATCCCAGATTAGGGTTTCGATTCTAAGCACTCTTTTGCTGTTTTATTTATGCACTCCGTTTCTTCGAAATTCTATTTTAAATCATTATGCCTGATCATTCCCCACTAAAATTTTGGAAAACGTAGATTGTTACTCAGTTTATTTAGCACATGCTTCAAACACCCTGGATTAGGGTTTCTAGATTAGGGTTTCAATTCTAAGCAATCGTTTACTGTTTTATACACTCCGTTTCTTCGAAATTCTATTCTAAATCATGAAGCCTAATCATTCCCCACAAAAATTTCTTAAAATGTCGCATATTACTCGGTTTTTATAGCACGTACTTCAAACCTTCCAAATTAGGGTTTTCAAATTATGGTTTCAATTTTAAGCACTCTTTTACTATGTTATACACTCCGTTTCTTTGACATTCTATTATAAATGATCGAGCCTAATCAATCCTGACAAAAATTTTAAAAATTGTCGAGCGGTACTCAAATTTTTTTTGCACGTGCTTCAAACATCCCAGATTAGGGTTTCGATTCTAAGCACTCTTTTGCTGTTTTATTTATGCACTCTGTTTCTTCGAAATTCTATCATAAATCATTATGCCTGATCATTCCCCACTAAAATTTTGAAAAACGTAGATTGTTACTCGGTTTATTTAGCACATGCTTCAAACACCCTGGATTAGGGTTTCTAGATTAGGGTTTTAATTTTAAGCAATCGTTTACTGTTTTATACACTCCGTTTCTTCGAAATTCTATTCTAAATCATGAAGCCTAATCATTCCCCACAAAAAATTTCTTAAAATGTCGCATATTACTCGGTTTTTATAGCACGTACTTCAAACCTTCCAAATTAGGGTTTTCAAATTATGGTTTCAATTTCAAGCACTCTTTTACTATGTTATACACTCCGTTTCTTTGACATTCTATTATAAATGATCGAGCCTGATCAATCCTGACAAAAATTTTGACAAATGTCGAGCGGTACTCGGATTTTTTTTGCACGTGCTTCAAACATCCCAGATTAGGGTTTCGATTCTATGCACTCTTTTGCTGTTTTATTTATGCACTCCGTTTCTTCGAAATTCTATCATAAATCATTATGCCTGATCATTCCCCACTAAAATTTTGAAAAACGTAGATTGTTACTCGGTTTATTTAGCACATGCTTCAAACACCCTGGATTAGGGTTTCTAGATTAGGGTTTCAATTTTAAGCAATCGTTTACTGTTTTATACACTCTGTTTCTTCGAAATTCTATTCTAAATCATGAAGCCTAATCATTCCCCACAAAAATTTCTTAAAATGTCGCATATTACTCGGTTTTTATAGCACGTACTTCAAACCTTCCAAATTAGGGTTTTCAAATTATGGTTTCACTTTTAAGCACTCTTTTACTATGTTATACACTCCATTTCTTTGACATTCTATTATAAATGATCGAGCCTAATCAATCCTGACAAAAATTTTGACAAATGTCGAGCGGTACTCGGATTTTTTTTGCACGTGCTTCAAACATCCCAGATTAGGGTTTCGATTCTAAGCACTCTTTTGCTGTTTTATTTATGCACTCCGTTTCTTCGAAATTCTATCATAAATCATTATGCCTGATCATTCCCCACTAAAATTTTGAAAAACGTAGATTGTTACTCGGTTTATTTAGCACATGCTTCAAACACCCTGGATTAGGGTTTCTAGATTAGGGTTTCAATTTTAAGCAATCGTTTACTGTTTTATACACTCCGTTTCTTCGAAATTCTATTCTAAATCATGAAGCCTAATCATTCCCCACAAAAATTTCTTAAAATGTCGCATATTACTCGGTTTTTAAAGCACGTACTTCAAACCTTCCAAATTAGGGTTTTCAAATTATGGTTTCAATTTTAAGCACTCTTTTACTATGTTATACACTCCGTTTCTTTGACATTCTATTATAAATGATCGAGCCTGATCAATCCTGACAAAAATTTTGACAAATGTCGAGCGGTACTCGGATTTTTTTTGCACGTGCTTCAAACATCCCAGATTAGGGTTTCGATTCTAAGCACTCTTTTGCTGTTTTATTTATGCACTCCGTTTCTTCGAAATTCTATCATAAATCATTATGCCTGATCATTCCCCACTAAAATTTTGAAAAACGTAGATTGTTACTCAGTTTATTTAGCACATGCTTCAAACACCCTGGATTAGGGTTTCTAGATTAGGGTTTCAATTTTAAGCAATCGTTTACTGTTTTATACACTCCGTTTCTTCGAAATTCTATTCTAAATCATGAAGCCTAATCATTCCCCACAAAAATTTCTTAAAATGTCGCATATTACTCGGTTTTTTTAGCACGTACTTCAAACCTTCCAAATTAGGGTTTTCAAATTATGGTTTCAATTTTAAGCACTCTTTTACTATGTTATACACTCCGTTTCTTTGACATTCTATTATAAATGATCGAGCCTGATCAATCCTGACAAAAATTTTGACAAATGTCGAGCGGTACTCGGATATTTTTTGCACGTGCTTCAAACATCCCAGATTAGGGTTTCGATTCTAAGCACTCTTTTGCTGTTTTATTTATGCACTCCGTTTCTTCGAAATTCTATCATAAATCATTATGCCTGATCATTCCCCACTAAAATTTTGAAAAACGTAGATTGTTACTCGGTTTATTTAGCACATGCTTCAAACACCCTGGATTAGGGTTTCTAGATTAGGGTTTCAATTTTAAGCAATCGTTTACTGTTTTATACACTCCGTTTCTTCGAAATTCTATTCTAAATCATGAAGCCTAATCATTCCCCACAAAAATTTCTTAAAATGTCGCATATTACTCGGTTTTTATAGCACGTACTTCAAACCTTCCAAATTAGGGTTTTCAAATTAAGGTTTCAATTTTAAGCACTCTTTTACTATGTTATACACTCCGTTTCTTTGACATTCTATTATAAATGATCGAGCCTGATCAATCCTGACAAAAATTTTGAAAAATGTCGAGCGGTACTCGGATTTTTTTTGCACGTGCTTCAAACATCCCAGATTAGGGTTTCGATTCTAAGCACTCTTTTGCTGTTTTATTTATGCACTCCGTTTCTTCGAAATTCTATCATAAATCATTATGCCTGATCATTCCCCACTAAAATTTTGAAAAACGTAGATTGTTACTCGGTTTATTTAGCACATGCTTCAAACACCCTGGATTAGGGTTTCTAGATTAGGGTTTCAATTTTAAGCAATCGTTTACTGTTTTATACACTCCGTTTCTTCGAAATTCTATTCTAAATCATGAAGCCTAATCATTCCCCACAAAAATTTCTTAAAATGTCGCATATTACTCGGTTTTTATAGCACGTACTTCAAACCTTCCAAATTAGGGTTTTCAAATTATGGTTTCAATTTTAAGCACTCTTTTACTATGTTATACACTCCGTTTCTTTGACATTCTATTATAAATGATCGAGCCTGATCAATCCTGACAAAAATTTTGACAAATGTCGAGCGGTACTCGGATTTTTTTGCACGTGCTTCAAACATCCCAGATTAGGGTTTCGATTCTAAGCACTCTTTTGCTGTTTTATTTATGAACTCCGTTTCTTCGAAATTCTATTTTAAATCATTATGCCTGATCATTCCCCACTAAAATTTTGGAAAACGTAGATTGTTACTCAGTTTATTTAGCACATGCTTCAAACACCCTGGATTAGGGTTTCTAGATTAGTGTTTCAATTTTAAGCAATCGTTTACTGTTTTATACACTCCGTTTCTTCGAAATTCTATTCTAAATCATGAAGCCTAATCATTCCCCACAAAAATTTCTTAAAATGTCGCATATTACTCGGTTTTTAAAGCACGTACTTCAAACCTTCCAAATTAGGGTTTTCAAATTATGGTTTCAATTTTAAGCACTCTTTTACTATGTTATACACTCCGTTTCTTTGACATTCTATTATAAATGATCGAGCCTGATCAATCCTGACAAAAATTTTGACAAATGTCGAGCGGTACTCGGATTTTTTTTGCACGTGCTTCAAACATCCCAGATTAGGGTTTCGATTCTAAGCACTCTTTTGCTGTTTTATTTATGCACTCCGTTTCTTCGAAATTCTATCATAAATCATTATGCCTGATCATTCCCCACTAAAATTTTGAAAAACGTAGATTGTTACTCAGTTTATTTAGCACATGCTTCAAACACCCTGGATTAGGGTTTCTAGATTAGGGTTTCAATTTTAAGCAATCGTTTACTGTTTTATACACTCCGTTTCTTCGAAATTCTATTCTAAATCATGAAGCCTAATCATTCCCCACAAAAATTTCTTAAAATGTCGCATATTACTCGGTTTTTTTAGCACGTACTTCAAACCTTCCAAATTAGGGTTTTCAAATTATGGTTTCAATTTTAAGCACTCTTTTACTATGTTATACACTCCGTTTCTTTGACATTCTATTATAAATGATCGAGCCTGATCAATCCTGACAAAAATTTTGACAAATGTCGAGCGGTACTCGGATATTTTTTGCACGTGCTTCAAACATCCCAGATTAGGGTTTCGATTCTAAGCACTCTTTTGCTGTTTTATTTATGCACTCCGTTTCTTCGAAATTCTATCATAAATCATTATGCCTGATCATTCCCCACTAAAATTTTGAAAAACGTAGATTGTTACTCGGTTTATTTAGCACATGCTTCAAACACCCTGGATTAGGGTTTCTAGATTAGGGTTTCAATTTTAAGCAATCGTTTACTGTTTTATACACTCCGTTTCTTCGAAATTCTATTCTAAATGATGAAGCCTAATCATTCCCCACAAAAATTTCTTAAAATGTCGCATATTACTCGGTTTTTATAGCACGTACTTCAAACCTTCCAAATTAGGGTTTTCAAATTATGGTTTCAATTTTAAGCACTCTTTTACTATGTTATACACTCCGTTTCTTTGACATTCTATTATAAATGATCGAGCCTGATCAATCCTGACTTAAATTTTGACAAATGTCGAGCGGTACTCGGATTTTTTTTGCACGTGCTTCAAACATCCCAGATTAGGGTTTCGATTCTAAGCACTCTTTTGCTGTTTTATTTATGCACTCCGTTTCTTCGAAATTCTATCATAAATCATTATGCCTGATCATTCCCCACTAAAATTTTGAAAAACGTAGATTGTTACTCGGTTTATTTAGCACATGCTTCAAACACCCTGGATTAGGGTTTCTAGATTAGGGTTTCAATTTTAAGCAATCGTTTACTGTTTTATACACTCCGTTTCTTCGAAATTCTATTCTAAATCATGAAGCCTAATCATTCCCCACAAAAATTTCTTAAAATGTCGCATATTACTCGGTTTTTATAGCACGTACTTCAAACCTTCCAAATTAGGGTTTTCAAATTATGGTTTCAATTTTAAGCACTCTTTTACTATGTTATACACTCCGTTTCTTTGACATTCTATTATAAATGATCGAGCCTAATCAATCCTGACAAAAATTTTGACAAATGTCGAGCGGTACTCGGATTTTTTTTGCACGTGCTTCAAACATCCCAGATTAGGGTTTCGATTCTAAGCACTCTTTTGCTGTTTTATTTATGCACTCCGTTTCTTCGAAATTCTATCATAAATCATTATGCCTGATCATTCCCCACTAAAATTTTGAAAAACGTAGATTGTTACTCGGTTTATTTAGCACATGCTTCAAACACCCTGGATTAGGGTTTCTAGATTAGGGTTTCAATTTTAAGCAATCGTTTACTGTTTTATACACTCCGTTTCTTCGAAATTCTATTCTAAATCATGAAGCCTAATCATTCCCCACAAAAATTTCTTAAAATGTCGCATATTACTCGGTTTTTATAGCACGTACTTCAAACCTTCCAAATTAGGGTTTTCAAATTATGGTTTCACTTTTAAGCACTCTTTTACTATGTTATACACTCCGTTTCTTTGACATTCTATTATAAATGATCGAGCCTAATCAATCCTGACAAAAATTTTAAAAATTGTCGAGCGGTAATCGGATTTTTTTTGCACGTGCTTCAAACATCCCAGATTAGGGTTTCGATTCTAAGCACTCTTTTGCTGTTTTATTTATGCACTCTGTTTCTTCGAAATTCTATCATAAATCATTATGCCTGATCATTCCCCACTAAAATTTTGAAAAACGTAGATTGTTACTCGGTTTATTTAGCACATGCTTCAAACACCCTGGATTAGGGTTTCTAGATTAGGGTTTCAATTTTAAGCAATCGTTTACTGTTTTATACACTCCGTTTCTTCGAAATTCTATTCTAAATCATGAAGCCTAATCATTCCCCAAAAAAATTTCTTAAAATGTCGCATATTACTCGGTTTTTATAGCACGTACTTCAAACCTTCCAAATTAGGGTTTTCAAATTATGGTTTCAATTTTAAGCACTCTTTTACTATGTTATACACTCCGTTTCTTTGACATTCTATTATAAATGATCGAGCCTGATCAATCCTGACAAAAATTTTGACAAATGTCGAGCGGTACTCGGATTTTTTTTGCACGTGCTTCAAACATCCCAGATTAGGGTTTCGATTCTAAGCACTCTTTTGCTGTTTTATTTATGCACTCCGTTTCTTCGAAATTCTATCATAAATCATTATGCCTGATCATTCCCCACTAAAATTTTGAAAAACGTAGATTGTTACTCAGTTTATTTAGCACATGCTTCAAACACCCTGGATTAGGGTTTCTAGATTAGGGTTTCAATTTTAAGCAATCGTTTACTGTTTTATACACTCCGTTTCTTCGAAATTCTATTCTAAATCATGAAGCCTAATCATTCCCCACAAAAATTTCTTAAAATGTCGCATATTACTCGGTTTTTATAGCACGTACTTCAAACCTTCCAAATTAGGGTTTTCAAATTATGGTTTCAATTTTAAGCACTCTTTTACTATGTTATACACTCCGTTTCTTTGACATTCTATTATAAATGATCGAGCCTAATCAATCCTGACAAAAATTTTGACAAATGTCGAGCGGTACTCGGATTTTTTTTGCACGTGCTTCAAACATCCCAGATTAGGGTTTCGATTCTAAGCACTCTTTTGCTGTTTTATTTATGCACTCCGTTTCTTCGAAATTCTATTTTAAATCATTATGCCTGATCATTCCCCACTAAAATTTTGGAAAACGTAGATTGTTACTCAGTTTATTTAGCACATGCTTCAAACACCCTGGATTAGGGTTTCTAGATTAGGGTTTCAATTCTAAGCAATCGTTTACTGTTTTATACACTCCGTTTCTTCGAAATTCTATTCTAAATCATGAAGCCTAATCATTCCCCACAAAAATTTCTTAAAATGTCGCATATTACTCGGTTTTTATAGCACGTACTTCAAACCTTCCAAATTAGGGTTTTCAAATTATGGTTTCACTTTTAAGCACTCTTTTACTATGTTATACACTCCATTTCTTTGACATTCTATTATAAATGATCGAGCCTAATCAATCCTGACAAAAATTTTGACAAATGTCGAGCGGTACTCGGATTTTTTTTGCACGTGCTTCAAACATCCCAGATTAGGGTTTCGATTCTAAGCACTCTTTTGCTGTTTTATTTATGCACTCCGTTTCTTCGAAATTCTATCATAAATCATTATGCCTGATCATTCCCCACTAAAATTTTGAAAAACGTAGATTGTTACTCGGTTTATTTAGCACATGCTTCAAACACCCTGGATTAGGGTTTCTAGATTAGGGTTTCAATTTTAAGCAATCGTTTACTGTTTTATACACTCCGTTTCTTCGAAATTCTATTCTAAATCATGAAGCCTAATCATTCCCCACAAAAATTTCTTAAAATGTCGCATATTACTCGGTTTTTATAGCACGTACTTCAAACCTTCCAAATTAGGGTTTTCAAATTAAGGTTTCAATTTTAAGCACTCTTTTACTATGTTATACACTCCGTTTCTTTGACATTCTATTATAAATGATCGAGCCTAATCAATCCTGACAAAAATTTTGACAAATGTCGAGCGGTACTCGGATTTTTTTTGCACGTGCTTCAAACATCCCAGATTAGGGTTTCGATTCTAAGCACTCTTTTGCTGTTTTATTTATGCACTCCGTTTCTTCGAAATTCTATTTTAAATCATTATGCCTGATCATTCCCCACTAAAATTTTGGAAAACGTAGATTGTTACTCAGTTTATTTAGCACATGCTTCAAACACCCTGGATTAGGGTTTCTAGATTAGGGTTTCAATTCTAAGCAATCGTTTACTGTTTTATACACTCCGTTTCTTCAAAATTCTATTCTAAATCATGAAGCCTAATCATTCCCCACAAAAATTTCTTAAAATGTCGCATATTACTCGGTTTTTATAGCACGTACTTCAAACCTTCCAAATTAGGGTTTTCAAATTATGGTTTCAATTTTAAGCACTCTTTTACTATGTTATACACTCCGTTTCTTTGACATTCTATTATAAATGATCGAGCCTAATCAATCCTGACAAAAATTTTAAAAATTGTCGAGCGGTACTCAAATTTTTTTTGCACGTGCTTCAAACATCCCAGATTAGGGTTTCGATTCTAAGCACTCTTTTGCTGTTTTATTTATGCACTCTGTTTCTTCGAAATTCTATCATAAATCATTATGCCTGATCATTCCCCACTAAAATTTTGAAAAACGTAGATTGTTACTCGGTTTATTTAGCACATGCTTCAAACACCCTGGATTAGGGTTTCTAGATTAGGGTTTTAATTTTAAGCAATCGTTTACTGTTTTATACACTCCGTTTCTTCGAAATTCTATTCTAAATCATGAAGCCTAATCATTCCCCACAAAAAATTTCTTAAAATGTCGCATATTACTCGGTTTTTATAGCACGTACTTCAAACCTTCCAAATTAGGGTTTTCAAATTATGGTTTCAATTTCAAGCACTCTTTTACTATGTTATACACTCCGTTTCTTTGACATTCTATTATAAATGATCGAGCCTGATCAATCCTGACAAAAATTTTGACAAATGTCGAGCGGTACTCGGATTTTTTTTGCACGTGCTTCAAACATCCCAGATTAGGGTTTCGATTCTATGCACTCTTTTGCTGTTTTATTTATGCACTCCGTTTCTTCGAAATTCTATCATAAATCATTATGCCTGATCATTCCCCACTAAAATTTTGAAAAACGTAGATTGTTACTCGGTTTATTTAGCACATGCTTCAAACACCCTGGATTAGGGTTTCTAGATTAGGGTTTCAATTTTAAGCAATCGTTTACTGTTTTATACACTCTGTTTCTTCGAAATTCTATTCTAAATCATGAAGCCTAATCATTCCCCACAAAAATTTCTTAAAATGTCGCATATTACTCGGTTTTTATAGCACGTACTTCAAACCTTCCAAATTAGGGTTTTCAAATTATGGTTTCACTTTTAAGCACTCTTTTACTATGTTATACACTCCATTTCTTTGACATTCTATTATAAATGATCGAGCCTAATCAATCCTGACAAAAATTTTGACAAATGTCGAGCGGTACTCGGATTTTTTTTGCACGTGCTTCAAACATCCCAGATTAGGGTTTCGATTCTAAGCACTCTTTTGCTGTTTTATTTATGCACTCCGTTTCTTCGAAATTCTATCATAAATCATTATGCCTGATCATTCCCCACTAAAATTTTGAAAAACGTAGATTGTTACTCGGTTTATTTAGCACATGCTTCAAACACCCTGGATTAGGGTTTCTAGATTAGGGTTTCAATTTTAAGCAATCGTTTACTGTTTTACACTCCGTTTCTTCGAAATTCTATTCTAAATCATGAAGCCTAATCATTCCCCAAAAAAATTTCTTAAAATGTCGCATATTACTCGGTTTTATAGCACGTACTTCAAACCTTCCAAATTAGGGTTTTCAAATTATGGTTTCAATTTTAAGCACTCTTTTACTATGTTATACACTCCGTTTCTTTGACATTCTATTATAAATGATCGAGCCTGATCAATCCTGACAAAAATTTTGACAAATGTCGAGCGGTACTCGGATTTTTTTTGCACGTGCTTCAAACATCCCAGATTAGGGTTTCGATTCTAAGCACTCTTTTGCTGTTTTATTTATGCACTCCGTTTCTTCGAAATTCTATCATAAATCATTATGCCTGATCATTCCCCACTAAAATTTTGAAAAACGTAGATTGTTACTCAGTTTATTTAGCACATGCTTCAAACACCCTGGATTAGGGTTTCTAGATTAGGGTTTCAATTTTAAGCAATCGTTTACTGTTTTATACACTCCGTTTCTTCGAAATTCTATTCTAAATCATGAAGCCTAATCATTCCCCACAAAAATTTCTTAAAATGTCGCATATTACTCGGTTTTTATAGCACGTACTTCAAACCTTCCAAATTAGGGTTTTCAAATTATGGTTTCAATTTTAAGCACTCTTTTACTATGTTATACACTCCGTTTCTTTGACATTCTATTATAAATGATCGAGCCTAATCAATCCTGACAAAAATTTTGACAAATGTCGAGCGGAGGTACTCGGATTTTTTTTGCACGTGCTTCAAACATCCCAGATTAGGGTTTCGATTCTAAGCACTCTTTTGCTGTTTTATTTATGCACTCCGTTTCTTCGAAATTCTATTTTAAATCATTATGCCTGATCATTCCCCACTAAAATTTTGGAAAACGTAGATTGTTACTCAGTTTATTTAGCACATGCTTCAAACACCCTGGATTAGGGTTTCTAGATTAGGGTTTCAATTCTAAGCAATCGTTTACTGTTTTATACACTCCGTTTCTTCAAAATTCTATTCTAAATCATGAAGCCTAATCATTCCCCACAAAAATTTCTTAAAATGTCGCATATTACTCGGTTTTTATAGCACGTACTTCAAACCTTCCAAATTAGGGTTTTCAAATTATGGTTTCAATTTTAAGCACTCTTTTACTATGTTATACACTCCGTTTCTTTGACATTCTATTATAAATGATCGAGCCTAATCAATCCTGACAAAAATTTTAAAAATTGTCGAGCGGTACTCAAATTTTTTTTGCACGTGCTTCAAACATCCCAGATTAGGGTTTCGATTCTAAGCACTCTTTTGCTGTTTTATTTATGCACTCTGTTTCTTCGAAATTCTATCATAAATCATTATGCCTGATCATTCCCCACTAAAATTTTGAAAAACGTAGATTGTTACTCGGTTTATTTAGCACATGCTTCAAACACCCTGGATTAGGGTTTCTAGATTAGGGTTTTAATTTTAAGCAATCGTTTACTGTTTTATACACTCCGTTTCTTCGAAATTCTATTCTAAATCATGAAGCCTAATCATTCCCCACAAAAAATTTCTTAAAATGTCGCATATTACTCGGTTTTTATAGCACGTACTTCAAACCTTCCAAATTAGGGTTTTCAAATTATGGTTTCAATTTCAAGCACTCTTTTACTATGTTATACACTCCGTTTCTTTGACATTCTATTATAAATGATCGAGCCTGATCAATCCTGACAAAAATTTTGACAAATGTCGAGCGGTACTCGGATTTTTTTTGCACGTGCTTCAAACATCCCAGATTAGGGTTTCGATTCTATGCACTCTTTTGCTGTTTTATTTATGCACTCCGTTTCTTCGAAATTCTATCATAAATCATTATGCCTGATCATTCCCCACTAAAATTTTGAAAAACGTAGATTGTTACTCGGTTTATTTAGCACATGCTTCAAACACCCTGGATTAGGGTTTCTAGATTAGGGTTTCAATTTTAAGCAATCGTTTACTGTTTTATACACTCTGTTTCTTCGAAATTCTATTCTAAATCATGAAGCCTAATCATTCCCCACAAAAATTTCTTAAAATGTCGCATATTACTCGGTTTTTATAGCACGTACTTCAAACCTTCCAAATTAGGGTTTTCAAATTATGGTTTCACTTTTAAGCACTCTTTTACTATGTTATACACTCCATTTCTTTGACATTCTATTATAAATGATCGAGCCTAATCAATCCTGACAAAAATTTTGACAAATGTCGAGCGGTACTCGGATTTTTTTTGCACGTGCTTCAAACATCCCAGATTAGGGTTTCGATTCTAAGCACTCTTTTGCTGTTTTATTTATGCACTCCGTTTCTTCGAAATTCTATCATAAATCATTATGCCTGATCATTCCCCACTAAAATTTTGAAAAACGTAGATTGTTACTCGGTTTATTTAGCACATGCTTCAAACACCCTGGATTAGGGTTTCTAGATTAGGGTTTCAATTTTAAGCAATCGTTTACTGTTTTATACACTCCGTTTCTTCGAAATTCTATTCTAAATCATGAAGCCTAATCATTCCCCACAAAAATTTCTTAAAATGTCGCATATTACTCGGTTTTTATAGCACGTACTTCAAACCTTCCAAATTAGGGTTTTCAAATTAAGGTTTCAATTTTAAGCACTCTTTTACTATGTTATACACTCCGTTTCTTTGACATTCTATTATAAATGATCGAGCCTGATCAATCCTGACAAAAATTTTGAAAAATGTCGAGCGGTACTCGGATTTTTTTTGCACGTGCTTCAAACATCCCAGATTAGGGTTTCGATTCTAAGCACTCTTTTGCTGTTTTATTTATGCACTCCGTTTCTTCGAAATTCTATCATAAATCATTATGCCTGATCATTCCCCACTAAAATTTTGAAAAACGTAGATTGTTACTCGGTTTATTTAGCACATGCTTCAAACACCCTGGATTAGGGTTTCTAGATTAGGGTTTCAATTTTAAGCAATCGTTTACTGTTTTATACACTCTGTTTCTTCGAAATTCTATTCTAAATCATGAAGCCTAATCATTCCCCACAAAAATTTCTTAAAATGTCGCATATTACTCGGTTTTTATAGCACGTACTTCAAACCTTCCAAATTAGGGTTTTCAAATTATGGTTTCACTTTTAAGCACTCTTTTACTATGTTATACACTCCATTTCTTTGACATTCTATTATAAATGATCGAGCCTAATCAATCCTGACAAAAATTTTGACAAATGTCGAGCGGTACTCGGATTTTTTTTGCACGTGCTTCAAACATCCCAGATTAGGGTTTCGATTCTAAGCACTCTTTTGCTGTTTTATTTATGCACTCCGTTTCTTCGAAATTCTATCATAAATCATTATGCCTGATCATTCCCCACTAAAATTTTGAAAAACGTAGATTGTTACTCGGTTTATTTAGCACATGCTTCAAACACCCTGGATTAGGGTTTCTAGATTAGGGTTTCAATTTTAAGCAATCGTTTACTGTTTTATACACTCCGTTTCTTCGAAATTCTATTCTAAATCATGAAGCCTAATCATTCCCCACAAAAATTTCTTAAAATGTCGCATATTACTCGGTTTTTATAGCACGTACTTCAAACCTTCCAAATTAGGGTTTTCAAATTAAGGTTTCAATTTTAAGCACTCTTTTACTATGTTATACACTCCGTTTCTTTGACATTCTATTATAAATGATCGAGCCTGATCAATCCTGACAAAAATTTTGAAAAATGTCGAGCGGTACTCGGATTTTTTTTGCACGTGCTTCAAACATCCCAGATTAGGGTTTCGATTCTAAGCACTCTTTTGCTGTTTTATTTATGCACTCCGTTTCTTCGAAATTCTATCATAAATCATTATGCCTGATCATTCCCCACTAAAATTTTGAAAAACGTAGATTGTTACTCGGTTTATTTAGCACATGCTTCAAACACCCTGGATTAGGGTTTCTAGATTAGGGTTTCAATTTTAAGCAATCGTTTACTGTTTTATACACTCCGTTTCTTCGAAATTCTATTCTAAATCATGAAGCCTAATCATTCCCCACAAAAATTTCTTAAAATGTCGCATATTACTCGGTTTTTATAGCACGTACTTCAAACCTTCCAAATTAGGGTTTTCAAATTATGGTTTCAATTTTAAGCACTCTTTTACTATGTTATACACTCCGTTTCTTTGACATTCTATTATAAATGATCGAGCCTGATCAATCCTGACAAAAATTTTGACAAATGTCGAGCGGTACTCGGATTTTTTTGCACGTGCTTCAAACATCCCAGATTAGGGTTTCGATTCTAAGCACTCTTTTGCTGTTTTATTTATGAACTCCGTTTCTTCGAAATTCTATTTTAAATCATTATGCCTGATCATTCCCCACTAAAATTTTGGAAAACGTAGATTGTTACTCAGTTTATTTAGCACATGCTTCAAACACCCTGGATTAGGGTTTCTAGATTAGTGTTTCAATTTTAAGCAATCGTTTACTGTTTTATACACTCCGTTTCTTCGAAATTCTATTCTAAATCATGAAGCCTAATCATTCCCCACAAAAATTTCTTAAAATGTCGCATATTACTCGGTTTTTAAAGCACGTACTTCAAACCTTCCAAATTAGGGTTTTCAAATTATGGTTTCAATTTTAAGCACTCTTTTACTATGTTATACACTCCGTTTCTTTGACATTCTATTATAAATGATCGAGCCTGATCAATCCTGACAAAAATTTTGACAAATGTCGAGCGGTACTCGGATTTTTTTTGCACGTGCTTCAAACATCCCAGATTAGGGTTTCGATTCTAAGCACTCTTTTGCTGTTTTATTTATGCACTCCGTTTCTTCGAAATTCTATCATAAATCATTATGCCTGATCATTCCCCACTAAAATTTTGAAAAACGTAGATTGTTACTCAGTTTATTTAGCACATGCTTCAAACACCCTGGATTAGGGTTTCTAGATTAGGGTTTCAATTTTAAGCAATCGTTTACTGTTTTATACACTCCGTTTCTTCGAAATTCTATTCTAAATCATGAAGCCTAATCATTCCCCACAAAAATTTCTTAAAATGTCGCATATTACTCGGTTTTTATAGCACGTACTTCAAACCTTCCAAATTAGGGTTTTCAAATTATGGTTTCAATTTTAAGCACTCTTTTACTATGTTATACACTCCGTTTCTTTGACATTCTATTATAAATGATCGAGCCTGATCAATCCTGACAAAAATTTTGACAAATGTCGAGCGGTACTCGGATTTTTTTTGCACGTGCTTCAAACATCCCAGATTAGGGTTTCGATTCTAAGCACTCTTTTGCTGTTTTATTTATGCACTCCGTTTCTTCGAAATTCTATCATAAATCATTATGCCTGATCATTCCCCACTAAAATTTTGAAAAACGTAGATTGTTACTCGGTTTATTTAGCACATGCTTCAAACACCCTGGATTAGGGTTTCTAGATTAGGGTTTCAATTTTAAGCAATCGTTTACTGTTTTATACACTCCGTTTCTTCGAAATTCTATTCTAAATCATGAAGCCTAATCATTCCCCACAAAAATTTCTTAAAATGTCGCATATTACTCGGTTTTTATAGCACGTACTTCAAACCTTCCAAATTAGGGTTTTCAAATTATGGTTTCAATTTTAAGCACTCTTTTACTATGTTATACACTCCGTTTCTTTGACATTCTATTATAAATGATCGAGCCTGATCAATCCTGACAAAAATTTTGACAAATGTCGAGCGGTACTCGGATTTTTTTTGCACGTGCTTCAAACATCCCAGATTAGGGTTTCGATTCTAAGCACTCTTTTGCTGTTTTATTTATGCACTCCGTTTCTTCGAAATTCTATTTTAAATCATTATGCCTGATCATTCCCCACTAAAATTTTGGAAAACGTAGATTGTTACTCAGTTTATTTAGCACATGCTTCAAACACCCTGGATTAGGGTTTCTAGATTAGGGTTTCAATTCTAAGCAATCGTTTACTGTTTTATACACTCCGTTTCTTCGAAATTCTATTCTAAATCATGATGCCTAATCATTCCCCACAAAAATTTCTTAAAATGTCGCATATTACTCGGTTTTTTTAGCACGTACTTCAAACCTTCCAAATTAGGGTTTTCAAATTATGGTTTCAATTTTAAGCACTCTTTTACTATGTTATACACTCCGTTTCTTTGACATTCTATTATAAATGATCGAGCCTGATCAATCCTGACAAAAATTTTGACAAATGTCGAGCGGTACTCGGATATTTTTTGCACGTGCTTCAAACATCCCAGATTAGGGTTTCGATTCTAAGCACTCTTTTGCTGTTTTATTTATGCACTCCGTTTCTTCGAAATTCTATCATAAATCATTATGCCTGATCATTCCCCACTAAAATTTTGAAAAACGTAGATTGTTACTCGGTTTATTTAGCACATGCTTCAAACACCCTGGATTAGGGTTTCTAGATTAGGGTTTCAATTTTAAGCAATCGTTTACTGTTTTATACACTCCGTTTCTTCGAAATTCTATTCTAAATCATGAAGCCTAATCATTCCCCACAAAAATTTCTTAAAATGTCGCATATTACTCGGTTTTTTTAGCACGTACTTCAAACCTTCCAAATTAGGGTTTTCAAATTATGGTTTCAATTTTAAGCACTCTTTTACTATGTTATACACTCCGTTTCTTTGACATTCTATTATAAATGATCGAGCCTGATCAATCCTGACAAAAATTTTGACAAATGTCGAGCGGTACTCGGATATTTTTTGCACGTGCTTCAAACATCCCAGATTAGGGTTTCGATTCTAAGCACTCTTTTGCTGTTTTATTTATGCACTCCGTTTCTTCGAAATTCTATCATAAATCATTATGCCTGATCATTCCCCACTAAAATTTTGAAAAACGTAGATTGTTACTCGGTTTATTTAGCACATGCTTCAAACACCCTGGATTAGGGTTTCTAGATTAGGGTTTCAATTTTAAGCAATCGTTTACTGTTTTATACACTCCGTTTCTTCGAAATTCTATTCTAAATCATGAAGCCTAATCATTCCCCACAAAAATTTCTTAAAATGTCGCATATTACTCGGTTTTTATAGCACGTACTTCAAACCTTCCAAATTAGGGTTTTCAAATTAAGGTTTCAATTTTAAGCACTCTTTTACTATGTTATACACTCCGTTTCTTTGACATTCTATTATAAATGATCGAGCCTGATCATTCCTGACAAAAATTTTGACAAATGTCGAGCGGTACTCGGATATTTTTTGCACGTGCTTCAAACATCCCAGATTAGGGTTTCGATTCTAAGCACTCTTTTGCTGTTTTATTTATGCACTCCGTTTCTTCGAAATTCTATCATAAATCATTATGCCTGATCATTCCCCACTAAAATTTTGAAAAACGTAGATTGTTACTCGGTTTATTTAGCACATGCTTCAAACACCCTGGATTAGGGTTTCTAGATTAGGGTTTCAATTTTAAGCAATCGTTTACTGTTTTATACACTCCGTTTCTTCGAAATTCTATTCTAAATCATGAAGCCTAATCATTCCCCACAAAAATTTCTTAAAATGTCGCATATTACTCGGTTTTTTTAGCACGTACTTCAAACCTTCCAAATTAGGGTTTTCAAATTATGGTTTCAATTTTAAGCACTCTTTTACTATGTTATACACTCCGTTTCTTTGACATTCTATTATAAATGATCGAGCCTGATCAATCCTGACAAAAATTTTGACAAATGTCGAGCGGTACTCGGATATTTTTTGCACGTGCTTCAAACATCCCAGATTAGGGTTTCGATTCTAAGCACTCTTTTGCTGTTTTATTTATGCACTCCGTTTCTTCGAAATTCTATCATAAATCATTATGCCTGATCATTCCCCACTAAAATTTTGAAAAACGTAGATTGTTACTCGGTTTATTTAGCACATGCTTCAAACACCCTGGATTAGGGTTTCTAGATTAGGGTTTCAATTTTAAGCAATCGTTTACTGTTTTATACACTCCGTTTCTTCGAAATTCTATTCTAAATCATGAAGCCTAATCATTCCCCACAAAAATTTCTTAAAATGTCGCATATTACTCGGTTTTTATAGCACGTACTTCAAACCTTCCAAATTAGGGTTTTCAAATTATGGTTTCAATTTTAAGCACTCTTTTACTATGTTATACACTCCGTTTCTTTGACATTCTATTATAAATGATCGAGCCTGATCAATCCTGACTTAAATTTTGACAAATGTCGAGCGGTACTCGGATTTTTTTTGCACGTGCTTCAAACATCCCAGATTAGGGTTTCGATTCTAAGCACTCTTTTGCTGTTTTATTTATGCACTCCGTTTCTTCGAAATTCTATCATAAATCATTATGCCTGATCATTCCCCACTAAAATTTTGAAAAACGTAGATTGTTACTCGGTTTATTTAGCACATGCTTCAAACACCCTGGATTAGGGTTTCTAGATTAGGGTTTCAATTTTAAGCAATCGTTTACTGTTTTATACACTCCGTTTCTTCGAAATTCTATTCTAAATCATGAAGCCTAATCATTCCCCACAAAAATTTCTTAAAATGTCGCATATTACTCGGTTTTTATAGCACGTACTTCAAACCTTCCAAATTAGGGTTTTCAAATTATGGTTTCAATTTTAAGCACTCTTTTACTATGTTATACACTCCGTTTCTTTGACATTCTATTATAAATGATCGAGCCTAATCAATCCTGACAAAAATTTTGACAAATGTCGAGCGGTACTCGGATTTTTTTTGCACGTGCTTCAAACATCCCAGATTAGGGTTTCGATTCTAAGCACTCTTTTGCTGTTTTATTTATGCACTCCGTTTCTTCGAAATTCTATCATAAATCATTATGCCTGATCATTCCCCACTAAAATTTTGAAAAACGTAGATTGTTACTCGGTTTATTTAGCACATGCTTCAAACACCCTGGATTAGGGTTTCTAGATTAGGGTTTCAATTTTAAGCAATCGTTTACTGTTTTATACACTCCGTTTCTTCGAAATTCTATTCTAAATCATGAAGCCTAATCATTCCCCACAAAAATTTCTTAAAATGTCGCATATTACTCGGTTTTTATAGCACGTACTTCAAACCTTCCAAATTAGGGTTTTCAAATTATGGTTTCACTTTTAAGCACTCTTTTACTATGTTATACACTCCGTTTCTTTGACATTCTATTATAAATGATCGAGCCTAATCAATCCTGACAAAAATTTTAAAAATTGTCGAGCGGTACTCGGATTTTTTTTGCACGTGCTTCAAACATCCCAGATTAGGGTTTCGATTCTAAGCACTCTTTTGCTGTTTTATTTATGCACTCTGTTTCTTCGAAATTCTATCATAAATCATTATGCCTGATCATTCCCCACTAAAATTTTGAAAAACGTAGATTGTTACTCGGTTTATTTAGCACATGCTTCAAACACCCTGGATTAGGGTTTCTAGATTAGGGTTTCAATTTTAAGCAATCGTTTACTGTTTTATACACTCCGTTTCTTCGAAATTCTATTCTAAATCATGAAGCCTAATCATTCCCCAAAAAAATTTCTTAAAATGTCGCATAATACTCGGTTTTTATAGCACGTACTTCAAACCTTCCAAATTAGGGTTTTCAAATTATGGTTTCAATTTTAAGCACTCTTTTACTATGTTATACACTCCGTTTCTTTGACATTCTATTATAAATGATCGAGCCTGATCAATCCTGACAAAAATTTTGACAAATGTCGAGCGGTACTCGGATTTTTTTTGCACGTGCTTCAAACATCCCAGATTAGGGTTTCGATTCTAAGCACTCTTTTGCTGTTTTATTTATGCACTCCGTTTCTTCGAAATTCTATCATAAATCATTATGCCTGATCATTCCCCACTAAAATTTTGAAAAACGTAGATTGTTACTCAGTTTATTTAGCACATGCTTCAAACACCCTGGATTAGGGTTTCTAGATTAGGGTTTCAATTTTAAGCAATCGTTTACTGTTTTATACACTCCGTTTCTTCGAAATTCTATTCTAAATCATGAAGCCTAATCATTCCCCACAAAAATTTCTTAAAATGTCGCATATTACTCGGTTTTTATAGCACGTACTTCAAACCTTCCAAATTAGGGTTTTCAAATTATGGTTTCAATTTTAAGCACTCTTTTACTATGTTATACACTCCGTTTCTTTGACATTCTATTATAAATGATCGAGCCTGATCAATCCTGACAAAAATTTTGACAAATGTCGAGCGGTACTCGGATTTTTTTTGCACGTGCTTCAAACATCCCAGATTAGGGTTTCGATTCTAAGCACTCTTTTGCTGTTTTATTTATGCACTCCGTTTCTTCGAAATTCTATTTTAAATCATTATGCCTGATCATTCCCCACTAAAATTTTGGAAAACGTAGATTGTTACTCAGTTTATTTAGCACATGCTTCAAACACCCTGGATTAGGGTTTCTAGATTAGGGTTTCAATTTTAAGCAATCGTTTACTGTTTTATACACTCCGTTTCTTCGAAATTCTATTCTAAATCATGAAGCCTAATCATTCCCCACAAAAATTTCTTAAAATGTCGCATATTACTCTGTTTTTTTAGCACGTACTTCAAACCTTCCAAATTAGGGTTTTCAAATTATGGTTTCAATTTTAAGCACTCTTTTACTATGTTATACACTCCGTTTCTTTGACATTCTATTATAAATGATCGAGCCTGATCAATCCTGACAAAAATTTTGACAAATGTCGAGCGGTACTCGGATATTTTTTGCACGTGCTTCAAACATCCCAGATTAGGGTTTCGATTCTAAGCACTCTTTTGCTGTTTTATTTATGCACTCCGTTTCTTCGAAATTCTATCATAAATCATTATGCCTGATCATTCCCCACTAAAATTTTGAAAAACGTAGATTGTTACTCGGTTTATTTAGCACATGCTTCAAGCACCCTGGATTAGGGTTTCTAGATTAGGGTTTCAATTTTAAGCAATCGTTTACTGTTTTATACACTCCGTTTCTTCGAAATTCTATTCTAAATCATGAAGCCTAATCATTCCCCACAAAAATTTCTTAAAATGTCGCATATTACTCGGTTTTTATAGCACGTACTTCAAACCTTCCAAATTAGGGTTTTCAAATTAAGGTTTCAATTTTAAGCACTCTTTTACTATGTTATACACTCCGTTTCTTTGACATTCTATTATAAATGATCGAGCCTGATCAATCCTGACAAAAATTTTGACAAATGTCGAGCGGTACTCGGATTTTTTTTGCACGTGCTTCAAACATCCCAGATTAGGGTTTCGATTCTAAGCACTCTTTTGCTGTTTTATTTATGCACTCCGTTTCTTCGAAATTCTATTTTAAATCATTATGCCTGATCATTCCCCACTAAAATTTTGGAAAACGTAGATTGTTACTCAGTTTATTTAGCACATGCTTCAAACACCCTGGATTAGGGTTTCTAGATTAGGGTTTCAATTTTAAGCAATCGTTTACTGTTTTATACACTCCGTTTCTTCGAAATTCTATTCTAAATCATGAAGCCTAATCATTCCCCACAAAAATTTCTTAAAATGTCGCATATTACTCGGTTTTTTTAGCACGTACTTCAAACCTTCCAAATTAGGGTTTTCAAATTATGGTTTCAATTTTAAGCACTCTTTTACTATGTTATACACTCCGTTTCTTTGACATTCTATTATAAATGATCGAGCCTGATCAATCCTGACAAAAATTTTGACAAATGTCGAGCGGTACTCGGATATTTTTTGCACGTGCTTCAAACATCCCAGATTAGGGTTTCGATTCTAAGCACTCTTTTGCTGTTTTATTTATGCACTCCGTTTCTTCGAAATTCTATCATAAATCATTATGCCTGATCATTCCCCACTAAAATTTTGAAAAACGTAGATTGTTACTCGGTTTATTTAGCACATGCTTCAAACACCCTGGATTAGGGTTTCTAGATTAGGGTTTCAATTTTAAGCAATCGTTTACTGTTTTATACACTCCGTTTCTTCGAAATTCTATTCTAAATCATGAAGCCTAATCATTCCCCACAAAAATTTCTTAAAATGTCGCATATTACTCGGTTTTTATAGCACGTACTTCAAACCTTCCAAATTAGGGTTTTCAAATTATGGTTTCAATTTTAAGCACTCTTTTACTATGTTATACACTCCGTTTCTTTGACATTCTATTATAAATGATCGAGCCTGATCAATCCTGACAAAAATTTTGACAAATGTCGAGCGGTACTCGGATTTTTTTTGCACGTGCTTCAAACATCCCAGATTAGGGTTTCGATTCTAAGCACTCTTTTGCTGTTTTATTTATGCACTCCGTTTCTTCGAAATTCTATCATAAATCATTATGCCTGATCATTCCCCACTAAAATTTTGAAAAACGTAGATTGTTACTCGGTTTATTTAGCACATGCTTCAAACACCCTGGATTAGGGTTTCTAGATTAGGGTTTCAATTTTAAGCAATCGTTTACTGTTTTATACACTCTGTTTCTTCGAAATTCTATTCTAAATCATGAAGCCTAATCATTCCCCACAAAAATTTCTTAAAATGTCGCATATTACTCGGTTTTTATAGCACGTACTTCAAACCTTCCAAATTAGGGTTTTCAAATTAAGGTTTCAATTTTAAGCACTCTTTTACTATGTTATACACTCCGTTTCTTTGACATTCTATTATAAATGATCGAGCCTGATCAATCCTGACAAAAATTTTGACAAATGTCGAGCGGTACTCGGATTTCTTTTGCACGTGCTTCAAACATCCCAGATTAGGGTTTCGATTCTAAGCACTCTTTTGCTGTTTTATTTATGCACTCCGTTTCTTCGAAATTCTATCATAAATCATTATGCCTGATCATTCCCCACTAAAATTTTGAAAAACGTAGATTGTTACTCGGTTTATTTAGCACATGCTTCAAACACCCTGGATTAGGGTTTCTAGATTAGGGTTTCAATTTTAAGCAATCGTTTACTGTTTTATACACTCCGTTTCTTCGAAATTCTATTCTAAATCATGAAGCCTAATCATTCCCCACAAAAATTTCTTAAAATGTCGCATATTACTCGGTTTTTATAGCACGTACTTCAAACCTTCCAAATTAGGGTTTTCAAATTATGGTTTCAATTTTAAGCACTCTTTTACTATGTTATACACTCCGTTTCTTTGACATTCTATTATAAATGATCGAGCCTAATCAATCCTGACAAAAATTTTGACAAATGTCGAGCGGTACTCGGATTTTTTTTGCACGTGCTTCAAACATCCCAGATTAGGGTTTCGATTCTAAGCACTCTTTTGCTGTTTTATTTATGCACTCCGTTTCTTCGAAATTCTATCATAAATCATTATGCCTGATCATTCCCCACTAAAATTTTGAAAAACGTAGATTGTTACTCGGTTTATTTAGCACATGCTTCAAACACCCTGGATTAGGGTTTCTAGATTAGGGTTTCAATTTTAAGCAATCGTTTACTGTTTTATACACTCCGTTTCTTCGTAATTCTATTCTAAATCATGAAGCCTAATCATTCCCCACAAAAATTTCTTAAAATGTCGCATATTACTCGGTTTTTATAGCACGTACTTCAAACCTTCCAAATTAGGGTTTTCAAATTATGGTTTCAATTTTAAGCACTCTTTTACTATGTTATACACTCCGTTTCTTTGACATTCTATTATAAATGATCGAGCCTGATCAATCCTGACAAAAATTTTGACAAATGTCGAGCGGTACTCGGATTTTTTTTGCACGTGCTTCAAACATCCCAGATTAGGGTTTCGATTCTAAGCACTCTTTTGCTGTTTTATTTATGCACTCCGTTTCTTCAAAATTCTATCATAAATCATTATGCCTGATCATTCCCCACTAAAATTTTGAAAAACGTAGATTGTTACTCGGTTTATTTAGCACATGCTTCAAACACCCTGGATTAGGGTTTCTAGATTAGGGTTTCAATTTTAAGCAATCGTTTACTGTTTTATACACTCCGTTTCTTCGAAATTCTATTCTAAATCATGAAGCCTAATCATTCCCCACAAAAATTTCTTAAAATGTCGCATATTACTCGGTTTTTTTAGCACGTACTTCAAACCTTCCAAATTAGGGTTTTCAAATTATGGTTTCAATTTTAAGCACTCTTTTACTATGTTATACACTCCGTTTCTTTGACATTCTATTATAAATGATCGAGCCTGATCAATCCTGACAAAAATTTTGACAAATGTCGAGCGGTACTCGGATTTTTTTTGCACGTGCTTCAAACATCCCAGATTAGGGTTTCGATTCTAAGCACTCTTTTGCTGTTTTATTTATGCACTCCGTTTCTTCGAAATTCTATCATAAATCATTATGCCTGATCATTCCCCACTAAAATTTTGAAAAACGTAGATTGTTACTCGGTTTATTTAGCACATGCTTCAAACACCCTGGATTAGGGTTTCTAGATTAGGGTTTCAATTTTAAGCAATCGTTTACTGTTTTATACACTCCGTTTCTTCGTAATTCTATTCTAAATCATGAAGCCTAATCATTCCCCACAAAAATTTCTTAAAATGTCGCATATTACTCGGTTTTTATAGCACGTACTTCAAACCTTCCAAATTAGGGTTTTCAAATTATGGTTTCAATTTTAAGCACTCTTTTACTATGTTATACACTCCGTTTCTTTGACATTCTATTATAAATGATCGAGCCTGATCAATCCTGACAAAAATTTTGACAAATGTCGAGCGGTACTCGGATTTTTTTTGCACGTGCTTCAAACATCCCAGATTAGGGTTTCGATTCTAAGCACTCTTTTGCTGTTTTATTTATGCACTCCGTTTCTTCAAAATTCTATCATAAATCATTATGCCTGATCATTCCCCACTAAAATTTTGAAAAACGTAGATTGTTACTCGGTTTATTTAGCACATGCTTCAAACACCCTGGATTAGGGTTTCTAGATTAGGGTTTCAATTTTAAGCAATCGTTTACTGTTTTATACACTCCGTTTCTTCGAAATTCTATTCTAAATCATGAAGCCTACTCATTCCCCACAAAAATTTCTTAAAATGTCGCATATTACTCGGTTTTTATAGCACGTACTTCAAACCTTCCAAATTAGGGTTTTCAAATTAAGGTTTCAATTTTAAGCACTCTTTTACTATGTTATACACTCCGTTTCTTTGACATTCTATTATAAATGATCGAGCCTGATCAATCCTGACAAAAATTTTGACAAATGTCGAGCGGTACTCGGATTTTTTTTGCACGTGCTTCAAACATCCCAGATTAGGGTTTCGATTCTAAGCACTCTTTTGCTGTTTTATTTATGCACTCCGTTTCTTCAAAATTCTATCATAAATCATTATGCCTGATCATTCCCCACTAAAATTTTGAAAAACGTAGATTGTTACTCGGTTTATTTAGCACATGCTTCAAACACCCTGGATTAGGGTTTCTAGATTAGGGTTTCAATTTTAAGCAATCGTTTACTGTTTTATACACTCCGTTTCTTCGAAATTCTATTCTAAATCATGAAGCCTAATCATTCCCCACAAAAATTTCTTAAAATGTCGCATATTACTCGGTTTTTTTAGCACGTACTTCAAACCTTCCAAATTAGGGTTTTCAAATTATGGTTTCAATTTTAAGCACTCTTTTACTATGTTATACACTCCGTTTCTTTGACATTCTATTATAAATGATCGAGCCTGATCAATCCTGACAAAAATTTTGACAAATGTCGAGCGGTACTCGGATTTTTTTTGCACGTGCTTCAAACATCCCAGATTAGGGTTTCGATTCTAAGCACTCTTTTGCTGTTTTATTTATGCACTCCGTTTCTTCGAAATTCTATCATAAATCATTATGCCTGATCATTCCCCACTAAAATTTTGAAAAACGTAGATTGTTACTCGGTTTATTTAGCACATGCTTCAAACACCCTGGATTAGGGTTTCTAGATTAGGGTTTCAATTTTAAGCAATCGTTTACTGTTTTATACACTCCGTTTCTTCGTAATTCTATTCTAAATCATGAAGCCTAATCATTCCCCACAAAAATTTCTTAAAATGTCGCATATTACTCGGTTTTTATAGCACGTACTTCAAACCTTCCAAATTAGGGTTTTCAAATTATGGTTTCAATTTTAAGCACTCTTTTACTATGTTATACACTCCGTTTCTTTGACATTCTATTATAAATGATCGAGCCTGATCAATCCTGACAAAAATTTTGACAAATGTCGAGCGGTACTCGGATTTTTTTTGCACGTGCTTCAAACATCCCAGATTAGGGTTTCGATTCTAAGCACTCTTTTGCTGTTTTATTTATGCACTCCGTTTCTTCGAAATTCTATCATAAATCATTATGCCTGATCATTCCCCACTAAAATTTTGGAAAACGTAGATTGTTACTCAGTTTATTTAGCACATGCTTCAAACACCCTGGATTAGGGTTTCTAGATTAGGGTTTCAATTTTAAGCAATCGTTTACGGTTTTATACACTCCGTTTCTTCGAAATTCTATTCTAAATCATGAAGCCTAATCATTCCCCACAAAAATTTCTTAAAATGTCGCATATTACTCGGTTTTTATAGCACGTACTTCAAACCTTCCAAATTAGGGTTTTCAAATTAAGGTTTCAATTTTAAGCACTCTTTTACTATGTTATACACTCCGTTTCTTTGACATTCTATTATAAATGATCGAGCCTGATCAATCCTGACAAAAATTTTGACAAATGTCGAGCGGTACTCGGATTTTTTTTGCACGTGCTTCAAACATCCCAGATTAGGGTTTCGATTCTAAGCACTCTTTTGCTGTTTTATTTATGCACTCCGTTTCTTCGAAATTCTATCATAAATCATTATGCCTGATCATTCCCCACTAAAATTTTGGAAAACGTAGATTGTTACTCGGTTTATTTAGCACATGCTTCAAACACCCTGGATTAGGGTTTCTAGATTAGGGTTTCAATTTTAAGCAATCGTTTACTGTTTTATACACTCCGTTTCTTCGAAATTCTATTCTAAATCATGAAGCCTAATCATTCCCCACAAAAATTTCTTAAAATGTCGCATATTACTCGGTTTTTATAGCACGTACTTCAAACCTTCCAAATTAGGGTTTTCAAATTATGGTTTCAATTTTAAGCACTCTTTTACTATGTTATACACTCCGTTTCTTTGACATTCTATTATAAATGATCGAGCCTGATCAATCCTGACAAAAATTTTGACAAATGTCGAGCGGTACTCGGATTTTTTTTGCACGTGCTTCAAACATCCCAGATTAGGGTTTCGATTCTAAGCACTCTTTTGCTGTTTTATTTATGCACTCCGTTTCTTCGAAATTCTATCATAAATCATTATGCCTGATCATTCCCCACTAAAATTTTGAAAAACGTAGATTGTTACTCGGTTTATTTAGCACATGCTTCAAACACCCTGGATTAGGGTTTCTAGATTAGGGTTTCAATTTTAAGCAATCGTTTACTGTTTTATACACTCCGTTTCTTCGTAATTCTATTCTAAATCATGAAGCCTAATCATTCCCCACAAAAATTTCTTAAAATGTCGCATATTACTCGGTTTTTATAGCACGTACTTCAAACCTTCCAAATTAGGGTTTTCAAATTATGGTTTCAATTTTAAGCACTCTTTTACTATGTTATACACTCCGTTTCTTTGACATTCTATTATAAATGATCGAGCCTGATCAATCCTGACAAAAATTTTGACAAATGTCGAGCGGTACTCGGATTTTTTTTGCACGTGCTTCAAACATCCCAGATTAGGGTTTCGATTCTAAGCACTCTTTTGCTGTTTTATTTATGCACTCCGTTTCTTCAAAATTCTATCATAAATCATTATGCCTGATCATTCCCCACTAAAATTTTGAAAAACGTAGATTGTTACTCGGTTTATTTAGCACATGCTTCAAACACCCTGGATTAGGGTTTCTAGATTAGGGTTTCAATTTTAAGCAATCGTTTACTGTTTTATACACTCCGTTTCTTCGAAATTCTATTCTAAATCATGAAGCCTACTCATTCCCCATTAAAATTTCTTAAAATGTCGCATATTACTCGGTTTTTATAGCACGTACTTCAAACCTTCCAAATTAGGGTTTTCAAATTATGGTTTCAATTTTAAGCACTCTTTTACTATGTTATACACTCCGTTTCTTTGACATTCTATTATAAATGATCGAGCCTGATCAATCCTGACAAAAATTTTGACAAATGTCGAGCGGTACTCGGATTTTTTTTGCACGTGCTTCAAACATCCCAGATTAGGGTTTCGATTCTAAGCACTCTTTTGCTGTTTTATTTATGCACTCCGTTTCTTCGAAATTCTATCATAAATCATTATGCCTGATCATTCCCCACTAAAATTTTGGAAAACGTAGATTGTTACTCAGTTTATTTAGCACATGCTTCAAACACCCTGGATTAGGGTTTCTAGATTAGGGTTTCAATTTTAAGCAATCGTTTACGGTTTTATACACTCCGTTTCTTCGAAATTCTATTCTAAATCATGAAGCCTAATCATTCCCCACAAAAATTTCTTAAAATGTCGCATATTACTCGGTTTTTATAGCACGTACTTCAAACCTTCCAAATTAGGGTTTTCAAATTAAGGTTTCAATTTTAAGCACTCTTTTACTATGTTATACACTCCGTTTCTTTGACATTCTATTATAAATGATCGAGCCTGATCAATCCTGACAAAAATTTTGACAAATGTCGAGCGGTACTCGGATTTTTTTTGCACGTGCTTCAAACATCCCAGATTAGGGTTTCGATTCTAAGCACTCTTTTGCTGTTTTATTTATGCACTCCGTTTCTTCGAAATTCTATCATAAATCATTATGCCTGATCATTCCCCACTAAAATTTTGGAAAACGTAGATTGTTACTCGGTTTATTTAGCACATGCTTCAAACACCCTGGATTAGGGTTTCTAGATTAGGGTTTCAATTTTAAGCAATCGTTTACTGTTTTATACACTCCGTTTCTTCGAAATTCTATTCTAAATCATGAAGCCTAATCATTCCCCACAAAAATTTCTTAAAATGTCGCATATTACTCGGTTTTTATAGCACGTACTTCAAACCTTCCAAATTAGGGTTTTCAAATTATGGTTTCAATTTTAAGCACTCTTTTACTATGTTATACACTCCGTTTCTTTGACATTCTATTATAAATGATCGAGCCTGATCAATCCTGACAAAAATTTTGACAAATGTCGAGCGGTACTCGGATTTTTTTTGCACGTGCTTCAAACATCCCAGATTAGGGTTTCGATTCTAAGCACTCTTTTGCTGTTTTATTTATGCACTCCGTTTCTTCGAAATTCTATCATAAATCATTATGCCTGATCATTCCCCACTAAAATTTTGAAAAACGTAGATTGTTACTCGGTTTATTTAGCACATGCTTCAAACACCCTGGATTAGGGTTTCTAGATTAGGGTTTCAATTTTAAGCAATCGTTTACTGTTTTATACACTCCGTTTCTTCGTAATTCTATTCTAAATCATGAAGCCTAATCATTCCCCACAAAAATTTCTTAAAATGTCGCATATTACTCGGTTTTTATAGCACGTACTTCAAACCTTCCAAATTAGGGTTTTCAAATTATGGTTTCAATTTTAAGCACTCTTTTACTATGTTATACACTCCGTTTCTTTGACATTCTACTATAAATGATCGAGCCTGATCAATCCTGACAAAATTTTGACAAATGTCGAGCGGTACTCGGATTTTTTTTGCACGTGCTTCAAACATCCCAGATTAGGGTTTCGATTCTAAGCACTCTTTTGCTGTTTTATTTATGCACTCCGTTTCTTCGAAATTCTATCATAAATCATTATGCCTGATCATTCCCCACTAAAATTTTGGAAAACGTAGATTGTTACTCGGTTTATTTAGCACATGCTTCAAACACCCTGGATTAGGGTTTCTAGATTAGGGTTTCAATTTTAAGCAATCGTTTACTGTTTTATACACTCCGTTTCTTCGAAATTCTATTCTAAATCATGAAGCCTAATCATTCCCCACAAAAATTTCTTAAAATGTCGCATATTACTCGGTTTTTATAGCACGTACTTCAAACCTTCCAAATTAGGGTTTTCAAATTAAGGTTTCAATTTTAAGCACTCTTTTACTATGTTATACACTCCGTTTCTTTGACATTCTATTATAAATGATCGAGCCTGATCAATCCTGACAAAAATTTTGACAAATGTCGAGCGGTACTCGGATTTTTTTTGCACGTGCTTCAAACATCCCAGATTAGGGTTTCGATTCTAAGCACTCTTTTGCTGTTTTATTTATGCACTCCGTTTCTTCGAAATTCTATCATAAATCATTATGCCTGATCATTCCCCACTAAAATTTTGAAAAACGTAGATTGTTACTCGGTTTATTTAGCACATGCTTCAAACACCCTGGATTAGGGTTTCTAGATTAGGGTTTCAATTTTAAGCAATCGTTTACTGTTTTATACACTCCGTTTCTTCGTAATTCTATTCTAAATCATGAAGCCTAATCATTCCCCACAAAAATTTCTTAAAATGTCGCATATTACTCGGTTTTTATAGCACGTACTTCAAACCTTCCAAATTAGGGTTTTCAAATTATGGTTTCAATTTTAAGCACTCTTTTACTATGTTATACACTCCGTTTCTTTGACATTCTATTATAAATGATCGAGCCTGATCAATCCTGACAAAAATTTTGACAAATGTCGAGCGGTACTCGGATATTTTTTGCACGTGCTTCAAACATCCCAGATTAGGGTTTCGATTCTAAGCACTCTTTTGCTGTTTTATTTATGCACTCCGTTTCTTCGAAATTCTATCATAAATCATTATGCCTGATCATTCCCCACTAAAATTTTGAAAAACGTAGATTGTTACTCGGTTTATTTAGCACATGCTTCAAACACCCTGGATTAGGGTTTCTAGATTAGGGTTTCAATTTTAAGCAATCGTTTACTGTTTTATACACTCTGTTTCTTCGAAATTCTATTCTAAATCATGAAGCCTAATCATTCCCCACAAAAATTTCTTAAAATGTCGCATATTACTCGGTTTTTATAGCACGTACTTCAAACCTTCCAAATTAGGGTTTTCAAATTAAGGTTTCAATTTTAAGCACTCTTTTACTATGTTATACACTCCGTTTCTTTGACATTCTATTATAAATGATCGAGCCTGATCAATCCTGACAAAAATTTTGACAAATGTCGAGCGGTACTCGGATTTTTTTTGCACGTGCTTCAAACATCCTAGATTAGGGTTTCGATTCTAAGCACTCTTTTGCTGTTTTATTTATGCACTCCGTTTCTTCGAAATTCTATCATAAATCATTATGCCTGATCATTCCCCACTAAAATTTTGAAAAACGTAGATTGTTACTCGGTTTATTTAGCACATGCTTCAAACACCGTGGATTAGGGTTTCTAGATTAGGGTTTCAATTTTAAGCAATCGTTTACTGTTTTATACACTCCGTTTCTTCGTAATTCTATTCTAAATCATGAAGCCTAATCATTCCCCACAAAAATTTCTTAAAATGTCGCATATTACTCGGTTTTTATAGCACGTACTTCAAACCTTCCAAATTAGGGTTTTCAAATTATGGTTTCAATTTTAAGCACTCTTTTACTATGTTATACACTCCGTTTCTTTGACATTCTATTATAAATGATCGAGCCTGATCAATCCTGACAAAAATTTTGACAAATGTCGAGCGGTACTCGGATTTTTTTTGCACGTGCTTCAAACATCCCAGATTAGGGTTTCGATTCTAAGCACTCTTTTGCTGTTTTATTTATGCACTCCGTTTCTTCAAAATTCTATCATAAATCATTATGCCTGATCATTCCCCACTAAAATTTTGAAAAACGTAGATTGTTACTCGGTTTATTTAGCACATGCTTCAAACACCCTGGATTAGGGTTTCTAGATTAGGGTTTCAATTTTAAGCAATCGTTTACTGTTTTATACACTCCGTTTCTTCGAAATTCTATTCTAAATCATGAAGCCTACTCATTCCCCACAAAAATTTCTTAAAATGTCGCATATTACTCGGTTTTTATAGCACGTACTTCAAACCTTCCAAATTAGGGTTTTCAAATTATGGTTTCAATTTTAAGCACTCTTTTACTATGTTATACACTCCGTTTCTTTGACATTCTATTATAAATGATCGAGCCTGATCAATCCTGACAAAAATTTTGACAAATGTCGAGCGGTACTCGGATTTTTTTTGCACGTGCTTCAAACATCCCAGATTAGGGTTTCGATTCTAAGCACTCTTTTGCTGTTTTATTTATGCACTCCGTTTCTTCGAAATTCTATCATAAATCATTATGCCTGATCATTCCCCACTAAAATTTTGGAAAACGTAGATTGTTACTCAGTTTATTTAGCACATGCTTCAAACACCCTGGATTAGGGTTTCTAGATTAGGGTTTCAATTTTAAGCAATCGTTTACGGTTTTATACACTCCGTTTCTTCGAAATTCTATTCTAAATCATGAAGCCTAATCATTCCCCACAAAAATTTCTTAAAATGTCGCATATTACTCGGTTTTTATAGCACGTACTTCAAACCTTCCAAATTAGGGTTTTCAAATTAAGGTTTCAATTTTAAGCACTCTTTTACTATGTTATACACTCCGTTTCTTTGACATTCTATTATAAATGATCGAGCCTGATCAATCCTGACAAAAATTTTGACAAATGTCGAGCGGTACTCGGATTTTTTTTGCACGTGCTTCAAACATCCCAGATTAGGGTTTCGATTCTAAGCACTCTTTTGCTGTTTTATTTATGCACTCCGTTTCTTCGAAATTCTATCATAAATCATTATGCCTGATCATTCCCCACTAAAATTTTGGAAAACGTAGATTGTTACTCGGTTTATTTAGCACATGCTTCAAACACCCTGGATTAGGGTTTCTAGATTAGGGTTTCAATTTTAAGCAATCGTTTACTGTTTTATACACTCCGTTTCTTCGAAATTCTATTCTAAATCATGAAGCCTAATCATTCCCCACAAAAATTTCTTAAAATGTCGCATATTACTCGGTTTTTATAGCACGTACTTCAAACCTTCCAAATTAGGGTTTTCAAATTATGGTTTCAATTTTAAGCACTCTTTTACTATGTTATACACTCCGTTTCTTTGACATTCTATTATAAATGATCGAGCCTGATCAATCCTGACAAAAATTTTGACAAATGTCGAGCGGTACTCGGATTTTTTTTGCACGTGCTTCAAACATCCCAGATTAGGGTTTCGATTCTAAGCACTCTTTTGCTGTTTTATTTATGCACTCCGTTTCTTCGAAATTCTATCATAAATCATTATGCCTGATCATTCCCCACTAAAATTTTGAAAAATGTAGATTGTTACTCGGTTTATTTAGCACATGCTTCAAACACCCTGGATTAGGGTTTCTAGATTAGGGTTTCAATTTTAAGCAATCGTTTACTGTTTTATACACTCCGTTTCTTCGAAATTCTATTCTAAATCATGAAGCCTAATCATTCCCCACAAAAATTTCTTAAAATGTCGCATATTACTCGGTTTTTATAGCACGTACTTCAAACCTTCCAAATTAGGGTTTTCAAATTAAGGTTTCAATTTTAAGCACTCTTTTACTATGTTATACACTCCGTTTCTTTGACATTCTATTATAAATGATCGAGCCTGATCATTCCCCACTAAAATTTTGAAAAACGTAGATTGTTACTCGGTTTATTTAGCACATGCTTCAAACACCCTGGATTAGGGTTTCTAGATTAGGGTTTCAATTTTAAGCAATCGTTTACTGTTTTATACACTCCGTTTCTTCGAAATTCTATTCTAAATCATGAAGCCTAATCATTCCCCACAAAAATTTCTTAAAATGTCGCATATTACTCGGTTTTTATAGCACGTACTTCAAACCTTCCAAATTAGGGTTTTCAAATTAAGGTTTCAATTTTAAGCACTCTTTTACTATGTTATACACTCCGTTTCTTTGACATTCTATTATAAATGATCGAGCCTGATCAATCCTGACAAAAATTTTGACAAATGTCGAGTGGTACTCGGATTTTTTTTGCACGTGCTTCAAACATCCCAGATTAGGGTTTCGATTCTAAGCACTCTTTTGCTGTTTTATTTATGCACTCCGTTTCTTCAAAATTCTATCATAAATCATTATGCCTGATCATTCCCCACAAAAATTTTGAAAAACGTAGATTGTTACTCAGTTTATTTAGCACATGCTTCAAACACCCTGGATTAGGGTTTCTAGATTAGGGTTTCAATTTTAAGCAATCGTTTACTGTTTTATACACTCCGTTTCTTCGAAATTCTATTCTAAATCATGAAGCCTAATCATTCCCCACAAAAATTTCTTAAAATGTCGCATATTACTCGGTTTTTTTAGCACGTACTTCAAACCTTCCAAATTAGGGTTTTCAAATTATGGTTTCAATTTTAAGCACTCTTTTACTATGTTATACACTCCGTTTCTTTGACATTCTATTATAAATGATCGAGCCTGATCAATCCTGACAAAAATTTTGACAAATGTCGAGCGGTACTCGGATTTTTTTTGCACGTGCTTCAAACATCCCAGATTAGAGTTTCGATTCTAAGCACTCTTTTGCTGTTTTATTTATGCACTCCGTTTCTTCGAAATTCTATCATAAATCATTATGCCTGATCATTCCCCACTAAAATTTTGAAAAACGTAGATTGTTACTCGGTTTATTTAGCACATGCTTCAAACACCCTGGATTAGGGTTTCTAGATTAGGATTTCAATTTTTAGCAATCGTTTACTGTTTTATACACTCCGTTTCTTCGAAATTCTATTCTAAATCATGAAGCCTAATCATTCCCCACAAAAATTTCTTAAAATGTCGCATATTACTCGGTTTTTATAGCACGTACTTCAAACCTTCCAAATTAGGGTTTTCAAATTATGGTTTCAATTTTAAGCACTCTTTTACTATGTTATACACTCCGTTTCTTTGACATTCTATTATAAATGATCGAGCCTGATCAATCCTGACAAAAATTTTGACAAATGTCGAGCGGTACTCGGATTTTTTTTGCACGTGCTTCAAACATCCCAGATTAGGGTTTCGATTCTAAGCACTCTTTTGCTGTTTTATTTATGCACTCCGTTTCTTCGAAATTCTATCATAAATCATTATGCCTGATCATTCCCCACTAAAATTTTGAAAAATGTAGATTGTTACTCAGTTTATTTAGCACATGCTTCAAACACCCTGGATTAGGGTTTCTAGATTAGGGTTTCAATTTTAAGCAATCGTTTACTGTTTTATACACTCCGTTTCTTCGAAATTCTATTCTAAATCATGAAGCCTAATCATTCCCCACAAAAATTTCTTAAAATGTCGCATATTACTCGGTTTTTATAGCACGTACTTCAAACCTTCCAAATTAGGGTTTTCAAATTATGGTTTCAATTTTAAGCACTCTTTTACTATGTTATACACTGCGTTTCTTTGACATTCTACTATAAATGATCGAGCCTGATCAATCCTGACAAAAATTTTGACAAATGTCGAGCGGTACTCGGATTTTTTTTGCACGTGCTTCAAACATCCCAGATTAGGGTTTCGATTCTAAGCACTCTTTTGCTGTTTTATTTATGCACTCCGTTTCTTCGAAATTCTATTATAAATCATTATGCCTGATCATTCCCAACTAAAATTTTGGAAAACGTAGATTGTTACTCAGTTTATTTTGCACATGCTTCAAACACCCTGGATTAGGGTTTCTAGATTAGGGTTTCAATTTTAAGCAATCGTTTACTGTTTTATACACTCCGTTTCTTCGAAATTCTATTCTAAATCATGAAGCCTAATCATTCCCCACAAAAATTTCTTAAAATGTCGCATATTACTCGGTTTTTATAGCACGTACTTCAAACCTTCCAAATTAGGGTTTTCAAATTATGGTTTCAATTTTAAGCACTCTTTTACTATGTTATACACTGCGTTTCTTTGACATTCTACTATAAATGATCGAGCCTGATCAATCCTGACAAAAATTTTGACAAATGTCGAGCGGTACTCGGATTTTTTTTGCACGTGCTTCAAACATCCCAGATTAGGGTTTCGATTCTAAGCACTCTTTTGCTGTTTTATTTATGCACTCCGTTTCTTCGAAATTCTATTATAAATCATTATGCCTGATCATTCCCCAATAAAATTTTGAAAAACGTAGATTGTTACTCAGTTTATTTTGCACATGCTTCAAACACCCTGGATTAGGGATTCTAGATTAGGGTTTCAATTTTAAGCAATCGTTTATTGTTTTATACACTCCGTTTCTTCGAAATTCTATTCTAAATCATAAAGCCTAATCATTCCCCACAAAAATTTCTTAAAATGTCGCATATTACTCGGTTTTTATAGCACGTACTTCAAACCTTCCAAATTAGGGTTTTCAAATTATGGTTTCAATTTTAAGCACTCTTTTACTATGTTATACACTCCGTTTCTTTGACATTCTATTATAAATGATCGAGCCTGATCAATCCTGACAAAAATTTTGACAAATGTCGAGCGGTACTCGGATTTTTTTTGCACGTGCTTCAAACATCCCAGATTAGGGTTTCGATTCTAAGCACTCTTTTGCTGTTTTATTTATGCACTCCGTTTCTTCGAAATTCTATCATAAATCATTATGCCTGATCATTCCCCACTAAAATTTTGAAAAACGTAGATTGTTACTCTGTTTATTTAGCACATGCTTCAAACACCCTGGATTAGGGTTTCTAGATTAGGGTTTCAATTTTAAGCAATCGTTTACTGTTTTATACACTCCGTTTCTTCGAAATTCTATTCTAAATCATGAAGCCTAATCATTCCCCACAAAAATTTCTTAAAATGTCGCATATTACTCGGTTTTTATAGCACGTACTTCAAACCTTCCAAATTAGGGTTTTCAAATTATGGTTTCAATTTTAAGCACTCTTTTACTATGTTATACACTCCGTTTCTTTGACATTCTACTATAAATGATCGAGCCTGATCAATCCTGACAAAAATTTTGACAAATGTCGAGCGGTACTCGGATTTTTTTTGCACGTGCTTCAAACATCCCAGATTAGGGTTTCGATTCTAAGCACTCTTTTGCTGTTTTATTTATGCACTCCGTTTCTTCGAAATTCTATTATAAATCATTATGCCTGATCATTCCCCACTAAAATTTTGAAAAACGTAGATTGTTACTCAGTTTATTTAGCACATGCTTCAAACACCCTGGATTAGGGTTTCTAGATTAGGGTTTCAATTTTAAGCAATCGTTTACTGTTTTATACACTCCGTTTCTTCGAAATTCTATTCTAAATCATGAAGCCTAATCATTCCCCACAAAAATTTCTTAAAATGTCGCATATTACTCGGTTTTTATAGCACGTACTTCAAACCTTCCAAATTAGGGTTTTCAAATTATGGTTTCAATTTTAAGCACTCTTTTACTATGTTATACACTGCGTTTCTTTGACATTCTACTATAAATGATCGAGCCTGATCAATCCTGACAAAAATTTTGACAAATGTCGAGCGGTACTCGGATTTTTTTTGCACGTGCTTCAAACATCCCAGATTAGGGTTTCGATTCTAAGCACTCTTTTGCTGTTTTATTTATGCACTCCGTTTCTTCGAAATTCTATTATAAATCATTATGCCTGATCATTCCCCACTAAAATTTTGAAAAACGTAGATTGTTACTCAGTTTATTTAGCACATGCTTCAAACACCCTGGATTAGGGTTTCTAGATTAGGGTTTCAATTTTAAGCAATCGTTTACTGTTTTATACACTCCGTTTCTTCGAAATTCTATTCTAAATCATGAAGCCTAATCATTCCCCACAAAAATTTCTTAAAATGTCGCATATTACTCGGTTTTTATAGCACGTACTTCAAACCTTCCAAATTAGGGTTTTCAAATTATGGTTTCAATTTTAAGCACTCTTTTACTATGTTATACACTCCGTTTCTTTGACATTCTATTATAAATGATCGAGCCTGATCAATCCTGACAAAAATTTTCACAAATGTCGAGCGGTACTCGGATTTTTTTTGCACGTGCTTCAAACATCCCAGATTAGGGTTTCGATTCTAAGCACTCTTTTGCTGTTTTATTTATGCACTCCGTTTCTTCGAAATTCTATTATAAATCATTATGCCTGATCATTCCCCACTAAAATTTTGAAAAACGTAGATTGTTACTCAGTTTATTTAGCACATGCTTCAAACACCCTGGATTAGGGTTTCTAGATTAGGGTTTCAATTTTAAGCAATCGTTTACTGTTTTATACACTCCGTTTCTTCGAAATTCTATTCTAAATCATGAAGCCTAATCATTCCCCACAAAAATTTCTTAAAATGTCGCATATTACTCGGTTTTTATAGCACGTACTTCAAACCTTCCAAATTCGGGTTTTCAAATTATGGTTTCAATTTTAAGCACTCTTTTACTATGTTATACACTCCGTTTCTTTGACATTCTATTATAAATGATCGAGCCTGATCAATCCTGACAAAAATTTTCACAAATGTCGAGCGGTACTCGGATTTTTTTTGCACGTGCTTCAAACATCCCAGATTAGGGTTTCGATTATAAGCACTCTTTTGCTGTTTTATTTATGCACTCCGTTTCTTCGAAATTCTATTATAAATCATTATGCCTGATCATTCCCCACTAAAATTTTGAAAAACGTAGATTGTTACTCAGTTTATTTAGCACATGCTTCAAACACCCTGGATTAGGGTTTCTAGATTAGGGTTTCAATTTTAAGCAATCGTTTACTGTTTTATACACTCCGTTTCTTCGAAATTCTATTCTAAATCATGAAGCCTAATCATTCCCCACAAAAATTTCTTAAAATGTCGCATATTACTCGGTTTTTATAGCACGTACTTCAAACCTTCCAAATTCGGGTTTTCAAATTATGGTTTCAATTTTAAGCACTCTTTTACTATGTTATACACTCCGTTTCTTTGACATTCTACTATAAATGATCGAGCCTGATCAATCCTGACAAAAATTTTGACAAATGTCGAGCGGTACTCGGATTTTTTTTGCACGTGCTTCAAACATCCCAGATTAGGGTTTCGATTCTAAGCACTCTTTTGCTGTTTTATTTATGCACTCCGTTTCTTCGAAATTCTATTATAAATCATTATGCCTGATCATTCCCCACTAAAATTTTGAAAAACGTAGATTGTTACTCAGTTTATTTAGCACATGCTTCAAACACCCTGGATTAGGGTTTCTAGATTAGGGTTTCAATTTTAAGCAATCGTTTACTGTTTTATACACTCCGTTTCTTCGAAATTCTATTCTAAATCATGAAGCCTAATCATTCCCCACAAAAATTTCTTAAAATGTCGCATATTACTCGGTTTTTATAGCACGTACTTCAAACCTTCCAAATTAGGGTTTTCAAATTATGGTTTCAATTTTAAGCACTCTTTTACTATGTTATACACTCCGTTTCTTTGACATTCTATTATAAATGATCGAGCCTGATCAATCCTGACAAAAATTTTGACAAATGTCGAGCGGTACTCGGATTTTTTTTGCACGTGCTTCAAACATCCCAGATTAGGGTTTCGATTCTAAGCACTCTTTTGCTGTTTTATTTATGCACTCCGTTTCTTCGAAATTCTATTATAAATCATTATGCCTGATCATTCCCCACTAAAATTTTGAAAAACGTAGATTGTTACTCAGTTTATTTAGCACATGCTTCAAACACCCTGGATTAGGGTTTCTAGATTAGGGTTTCAATTTTAAGCAATCGTTTACTGTTTTATACACTCCGTTTCTTCGAAATTCTATTCTAAATCATGAAGCCTAATCATTCCCCACAAAAATTTCTTAAAATGTCGCATATTACTCGGTTTTTATAGCACGTACTTCAAACCTTCCAAATTAGGGTTTTCAAATTATGGTTTCAATTTTAAGCACTCTTTTACTATGTTATACACTCCGTTTCTTTGACATTCTATTATAAATGATCGAGCCTGATCAATCCTGACAAAAATTTTCACAAATGTCGAGCGGTACTCGGATTTTTTTTGCACGTGCTTCAAACATCCCAGATTAGGGTTTCGATTATAAGCACTCTTTTGCTGTTTTATTTATGCACTCCGTTTCTTCGAAATTCTATTATAAATCATTATGCCTGATCATTCCCCACTAAAATTTTGAAAAACGTAGATTGTTACTCAGTTTATTTAGCACATGCTTCAAACACCCTGGATTAGGGTTTCTAGATTAGGGTTTCAATTTTAAGCAATCGTTTACTGTTTTATACACTCCGTTTCTTCGAAATTCTATTCTAAATCATGAAGCCTAATCATTCCCCACAAAAATTTCTTAAAATGTCGCATATTACTCGGTTTTTATAGCACGTACTTCAAACCTTCCAAATTCGGGTTTTCAAATTATGGTTTCAATTTTAAGCACTCTTTTACTATGTTATACACTCCGTTTCTTTGACATTCTATTATAAATGATCGAGCCTGATCAATCCTGACAAAAATTTTCACAAATGTCGAGCGGTACTCGGATTTTTTTTGCACGTGCTTCAAACATCCCAGATTAGGGTTTCGATTATAAGCACTCTTTTGCTGTTTTATTTATGCACTCCGTTTCTTCGAAATTCTATTATAAATCATTATGCCTGATCATTCCCCACTAAAATTTTGAAAAACGTAGATTGTTACTCAGTTTATTTAGCACATGCTTCAAACACCCTGGATTAGGGTTTCTAGATTAGGGTTTCAATTTTAAGCAATCGTTTATTGTTTTATACACTCCGTTTCTTCGAAATTCTATTCTAAATCATGAAGCCTAATCATTCCCCACAAAAATTTCTTAAAATGTCGCATATTACTCGGTTTTTATAGCACGTACTTCAAACCTTCCAAATTCGGGTTTTCAAATTATGGTTTCAATTTTAAGCACTCTTTTACTATGTTATACACTCCGTTTCTTTGACATTCTATTCTAAATGATCGAGCCTGATCAATCCTGACAAAAATTTTGACAAATGTCGAGCGGTACTCGGATTTTTTTTGCACGTGCTTCAAACATCCCAGATTAGGGTTTCGATTATAAGCACTCTTTTGCTGTTTTATTTATGCACTCCGTTTCTTCGAAATTCTATTATAAATCATTATGCCTGATCATTCCCCACTAAAATTTTGAAAAACGTAGATTGTTACTCAGTTTATTTAGCACATGCTTCAAACACCCTGGATTAGTGTTTCTAGATTAGGGTTTCAATTTTAAGCAATCGTTTACTATTTTATACACTCCGTTTCTTCGAAATTCTATTCTAAATCATGAAGCCTAATCATTCCCCACAAAAATTTCTTAAAATGTCGCATATTACTCGGTTTTTATAGCACGTACTTCAAACCTTCCAAATTAGGGTTTTCAAATTATGGTTTCAATTTTAAGCACTCTTTTACTATGTTATACACTCCGTTTCTTTGACATTCTATTATAAATGATCGAGCCTAATCAATCCTGACAAAAATTTTGACAAATGTCGAGCGGTACTCGGATTTTTTTTGCACGTGCTTCAAACATCCCAGATTAGGGTTTCGATTCTAAGCACTCTTTTGCTGTTTTATTTATGCACTCCGTTTCTTCGAAATTCTATTATAAATCATTATGCCTGATCATTCCCCACTAAAATGTTGAAAACGTAGATTGTTACTCAGTTTATTTAGCACATGCTTCAAACACCCTGGATTAGGGTTTCTAGATTAGGGTTTCAATTTTAAGCAATCGTTTACTGTTTTATACACTCCGTTTCTTCGAAATTCTATTCTAAATCATGAAGCCTAATCATTCCCCACAAAAATTTCTTAAAATGTCGCATATTACTCGGTTTTTATAGCACGTACTTCAAACCTTCCAAATTAGGGTTTTCAAATTATGGTTTCAATTTTAAGCACTCTTTTACTATGTTATACACTCCGTTTCTTTGACATTCTACTATAAATGATCGAGCCTAATCAATCCTGACAAAAATTTTGACAAATGTCGAGCGGTACTCGGATTTTTTTTGCACGTGCTTCAAACATCCCAGATTAGGGTTTCGATTCTAAGCACTCTTTTGCTGTTTTATTTATGCACTCCGTTTCTTCGAAATTCTATTATAAATCATTATGCCTGATCATTCCCCAATAAAATTTTGAAAAACGTAGATTGTTACTCAGTTTATTTAGCACATGCTTCAAACACCCTGGATTAGGGATTCTAGATTAGGGTTTCAATTTTAAGCAATCGTTTATTGTTTTATACACTCCGTTTCTTCGAAATTCTATTCTAAATCATAAAGCCTAATCATTCCCCACAAAAATTTCTTAAAATGTCGCATATTACTCGGTTTTTATAGCACGTACTTCAAACCTTCCAAATTAGGGTTTTCAAATTATGGTTTCAATTTTAAGCACTCTTTTACTATGTTATACACTCCGTTTCTTTGACATTCTATTATAAATGATCGAGCCTGATCAATCCTGACAAAAATTTTGACAAATGTCGAGCGGTACTCGGATTTTTTTTGCACGTGCTTCAAACATCCCAGATTAGGGTTTCGATTCTAAGCACTCTTTTGCTGTTTTATTTATGCACTCCGTTTCTTCGAAATTCTATTATAAATCATTATGCCTGATCATTCCCCACTAAAATTTTGAAAAACGTAGATTGTTACTCAGTTTATTTAGCACATGCTTCAAACACCCTGGATTAGGGTTTCTAGATTAGGGTTTCAATTTTAAGCAATCGTTTACTGTTTTATACACTCCGTTTCTTCGAAATTCTATTCTAAATCATGAAGCCTAATCATTCCCCACAAAAATTTCTTAAAATGTCGCATATTACTCGGTTTTTATAGCACGTACTTCAAACCTTCCAAATTAGGGTTTTCAAATTATGGTTTCAATTTTAAGCACTCTTTTACTATGTTATACACTGCGTTTCTTTGACATTCTACTATAAATGATCGAGCCTGATCAATCCTGACAAAAATTTTGACAAATGTCGAGCGGTACTCGGATTTTTTTTGCACGTGCTTCAAACATCCCAGATTAGGGTTTCGATTCTAAGCACTCTTTTGCTGTTTTATTTATGCACTCCGTTTCTTCGAAATTCTATTATAAATCATTATGCCTGATCATTCCCCACTAAAATTTTGAAAAACGTAGATTGTTACTCAGTTTATTTAGCACATGCTTCAAACACCCTGGATTAGGGTTTCTAGATTAGGGTTTCAATTTTAAGCAATCGTTTACTGTTTTATACACTCCGTTTCTTCGAAATTCTATTCTAAATCATGAAGCCTAATCATTCCCCACAAAAATTTCTTAAAATGTCGCATATTACTCGGTTTTTATAGCACGTACTTCAAACCTTCCAAATTAGGGTTTTCAAATTATGGTTTCAATTTTAAGCACTCTTTTACTATGTTATACACTCCGTTTCTTTGACATTCTATTATAAATGATCGAGCCTGATCAATCCTGACAAAAATTTTGACAAATGTCGAGCGGTACTCGGATTTTTTTTGCACGTGCTTCAAACATCCCAGATTAGGGTTTCGATTCTAAGCACTCTTTTGCTGTTTTATTTATGCACTCCGTTTCTTCGAAATTCTATCATAAATCATTATGCCTGATCATTCCCCACTAAAATTTTAAAAAACTTAGACTGTTACTCAGTTTATTTAGCACATGCTTCAAACGCCCTAGATTAGGGTTTCAATTTTAAGCAATCGTTTACTGTTTTATACACTCCGTTTCTTCGAAATTCTATTCTAAATCATGAAGCCTAATCATTCCCCACAAAAATTTCTTAAAATGTCGCATATTACTTGGTTTTTATAGCACGTACTCAAACCTTCAAAATTAGGGTTTTCAAATTATGGTTTCAATTTTAAGCACTCTTTTACTATGTTATACACTGCGTTTCTTTGACATTCTACTATAAATGATCGAGCCTGATCAATCCTGACAAAAATTTTGACAAATGTCGAGCGGTACTCGGATTTTTTTTGTACGTGCTTCAAACATCCCAGATTAGGGTTTCGATTCTAAGCACTCTTTTGCTGTTTTATTTATGCACTCCGTTTCTTCGAAATTCTATTATAAATCATTATGCCTGATCATTCCCCACTAAAATTTTGAAAAACGTAGATTGTTACTCAGTTTATTTAGCACATGCTTCAAACACCCTGGATTAGGGTTTCTAGATTAGGGTTTCAATTTTAAGCAATCGTTTACTGTTTTATACACTCCGTTTCTTCGAAATTCTATTCTAAATCATGAAGCCTAATCATTCCCCACAAAAATTTCTTAAAATGTCGCATATTACTCGGTTTTTATAGCACGTACTTCAAACCTTCCAAATTAGGGTTTTCAAATTATGGTTTCAATTTTAAGCACTCTTTTACTATGTTATACACTCCGTTTCTTTGACATTCTACTATAAATGATCGAGCCTGATCAATCCTGACAAAAATTTTGACAAATGTCGAGCGGTACTCGGATTTTTTTTGCACGTGCTTCAAACATCCCAGATTAGGGTTTCGATTCTAAGCACTCTTTTGCTGTTTTATTTATGCACTCCGTTTCTTCGAAATTCTATTATAAATCATTATGCCTGATCATTCCCCACTAAAATTTTGAAAAACGTAGATTGTTACTCAGTTTATTTAGCACATGCTTCAAACACCCTGGATTAGGGTTTCTAGATTAGGGTTTCAATTTTAAGCAATCGTTTACTGTTTTATACACTCCGTTTCTTCGAAATTCTATTCTAAATCATGAAGCCTAATCATTCCCCACAAAAATTTCTTAAAATGTCGCATATTACTCGGTTTTTATAGCACGTACTTCAAACCTTCCAAATTAGGGTTTTCAAATTATGGTTTCAATTTTAAGCACTCTTTTACTATGTTATACACTGCGTTTCTTTGACATTCTACTATAAATGATCGAGCCTGATCAATCCTGACAAAAATTTTGACAAATGTCGAGCGGTACTCGGATTTTTTTTGCACGTGCTTCAAACATCCCAGATTAGGGTTTCGATTCTAAGCACTCTTTTGCTGTTTTATTTATGCACTCCGTTTCTTCGAAATTCTATCATAAATCATTATGCCTGATCATTCCCCACTAAAATTTTGAAAAACGTAGATTGTTACTCGGTTTATTTAGCACATGCTTCAAACACCCTGGATTAGGGTTTCTAGATTAGGGTTTCAATTTTAAGCAATCGTTTACTGTTTTATACACTCCGTTTCTTCGAAATTCTATTCTAAATCATGAAGCCTAATCATTCCCCACAAAAATTTCTTAAAATGTCGCATATTACTCGGTTTTTATAGCACGTACTTCAAACCTTCCAAATTAGGGTTTTCAAATTATGGTTTCAATTTTAAGCACTCTTTTACTATGTTATACACTCCGTTTCTTTGACATTCTATTATAAATGATCGAGCCTGATCAATCCTGACAAAAATTTTGACAAATGTCGAGCGGTACTCGGATTTTTTTTGCACGTGCTTCAAACATCCCAGATTAGGGTTTCGATTCTAAGCACTCTTTTGCTGTTTTATTTATGCACTCCGTTTCTTCGAAATTCTATTATAAATCATTATGCCTGATCATTCCCCACTAAAATTTTGAAAAACGTAGATTGTTACTCAGTTTATTTAGCACATGCTTCAAACACCCTGGATTAGGGTTTCTAGATTAGGGTTTCAATTTTAAGCAATCGTTTACTGTTTTATACACTCCGTTTCTTCGAAATTCTATTCTAAATCATGAAGCCTAATCATTCCCCACAAAAATTTCTTAAAATGTCGCATATTACTCGGTTTTTATAGCACGTACTTCAAACCTTCCAAATTAGGGTTTTCAAATTATGGTTTCAATTTTAAGCACTCTTTTACTATGTTATACACTGCGTTTCTTTGACATTCTACTATAAATGATCGAGCCTGATCAATCCTGACAAAAATTTTGACAAATGTCGAGCGGTACTCGGATTTTTTTTGCACGTGCTTCAAACATCCCAGATTAGGGTTTCGATTCTAAGCACTCTTTTGCTGTTTTATTTATGCACTCCGTTTCTTCGAAATTCTATTATAAATCATTATGCCTGATCATTCCCCACTAAAATTTTGAAAAACGTAGATTGTTACTCAGTTTATTTAGCACATGCTTCAAACACCCTGGATTAGGGTTTCTAGATTAGGGTTTCAATTTTAAGCAATCGTTTACTGTTTTATACACTCCGTTTCTTCGAAATTCTATTCTAAATCATGAAGCCTAATCATTCCCCACAAAAATTTCTTAAAATGTCGCATATTACTCGGTTTTTATAGCACGTACTTCAAACCTTCCAAATTAGGGTTTTCAAATTATGGTTTCAATTTTAAGCACTCTTTTACTATGTTATACACTGCGTTTCTTTGACATTCTACTATAAATGATCGAGCCTGATCAATCCTGACAAAAATTTTGACAAATGTCGAGCGGTACACGGATTTTTTTTGCACGTGCTTCAAACATCCCAGATTAGGGTTTCGATTCTAAGCACTCTTTTGCTGTTTTATTTATGCACTCCGTTTCTTCGAAATTCTATTATAAATCATTATGCCTGATCATTCCCCACTAAAATTTTGAAAAACGTAGATTGTTACTCAGTTTATTTAGCACATGCTTCAAACACCCTGGATTAGGGTTTCTAGATTAGGGTTTCAATTTTAAGCAATCGTTTACTGTTTTATACACTCCGTTTCTTCGAAATTCTATTCTAAATCATGAAGCCTAATCATTCCCCACAAAAATTTCTTAAAATGTCGCATATTACTCGGTTTTTATAGCACGTACTTCAAACCTTCCAAATTCGGGTTTTCAAATTATGGTTTCAATTTTAAGCACTCTTTTACTATGTTATACACTCCGTTTCTTTGACATTCTATTATAAATGATCGAGCCTGATCAATCCTGACAAAAATTTTGACAAATGTCGAGCGGTACTCGGATTTTTTTTGCACGTGCTTCAAACATCCCAGATTAGGGTTTCGATTATAAGCACTCTTTTGCTGTTTTATTTATGCACTCCGTTTCTTCGAAATTCTATTATAAATCATTATGCCTGATCATTCCCCACTAAAATTTTGAAAAACGTAGATTGTTACTCAGTTTATTTAGCACATGCTTCAAACACCCTGGATTAGGGTTTCTAGATTAGGGTTTCAATTTTAAGCAATCGTTTACTGTTTTATACACTCCGTTTCTTTGAAATTCTATTCTAAATCATGAAGCCTAATCATTCCCCACAAAAATTTCTTAAAATGTCGCATATTACTCGGTTTTTATAGCACGTACTTCAAACCTTCCAAATTAGGGTTTTCAAATTATGGTTTCAATTTTAAGCACTCTTTTACTATGTTATACACTGCGTTTCTTTGACATTCTACTATAAATGATCGAGCCTGATCAATCCTGACAAAAATTTTGACAAATGTCGAGCGGTACTCGGATTTTTTTTGCACGTGCTTCAAACATCCCAGATTAGGGTTTCGATTCTAAGCACTCTTTTGCTGTTTTATTTATGCACTCCGTTTCTTCGAAATTCTATTATAAATCATTATGCCTGATCATTCCCCACTAAAATTTTGGAAAACGTAGATTGTTACTCAGTTTATTTAGCACATGCTTCAAACACCCTGGATTAGGGTTTCTAGATTAGGGTTTCAATTTTAAGCAATCGTTTACTGTTTTATACACTCCGTTTCTTCGAAATTCTATTCTAAATCATGAAGCCTAATCATTCCCCACAAAAATTTCTTAAAATGTCGCATATTACTCGGTTTTTATAGCACGTACTTCAAACCTTCCAAATTAGGGTTTTCAAATTATGGTTTCAATTTTAAGCACTCTTTTACTATGTTATACACTGCGTTTCTTTGACATTCTACTATAAATGATCGAGCCTGATCAATCCTGACAAAATTTTGACAAATGTCGAGCGGTACTCGGATTTTTTTTGCACGTGCTTCAAACATCCCAGATTAGGGTTTCGATTCTAAGCACTCTTTTGCTGTTTTATTTATGCACTCCGTTTCTTCGAAATTCTATTATAAATCATTATGCCTGATCATTCCCCACTAAAATTTTGGAAAACGTAGATTGTTACTCAGTTTATTTAGCACATGCTTCAAACACCCTGGATTAGGGTTTCTAGATTAGGGTTTCAATTTTAAGCAATCGTTTACTGTTTTATACACTCCGTTTCTTCGAAATTCTATTCTAAATCATGAAGCCTAATCATTCCCCACAAAAATTTCTTAAAATGTCGCATATTACTCGGTTTTTATAGCACGTACTTCAAACCTTCCAAATTAGGGTTTTCAAATTATGGTTTCAATTTTAAGCACTCTTTTACTATGTTATACACTCCGTTTCTTTGACATTCTATTATAAATGATCGAGCCTAATCAATCCTGACAAAAATTTTGACAAATGTCGAGCGGTACTCGGATTTTTTTTGCACGTGCTTCAAACATCCCAGATTAGGGTTTCGATTCTAAGCACTCTTTTGCTGTTTTATTTATGCACTCCGTTTCTTCGAAATTCTATTATAAATCATTATGCCTGATCATTCCCCACTAAAATGTTGAAAACGTAGATTGTTACTCAGTTTATTTAGCACATGCTTCAAACACCCTGGATTAGGGTTTCTAGATTAGGGTTTCAATTTTAAGCAATCGTTTACTGTTTTATACACTCCGTTTCTTCGAAATTCTATTCTAAATCATGAAGCCTAATCATTCCCCACAAAAATTTCTTAAAATGTCGCATATTACTCGGTTTTTATAGCACGTACTTCAAACCTTCCAAATTAGGGTTTTCAAATTTTGGTTTCAATTTTAAGCACTCTTTTACTATGTTATACACTCCGTTTCTTTGACATTCTACTATAAATGATCGAGCCTAATCAATCCTGACAAAAATTTTGACAAATGTCGAGCGGTACTCGGATTTTTTTTGCACGTGCTTCAAACATCCCAGATTAGGGTTTCGATTCTAAGCACTCTTTTGCTGTTTTATTTATGCACTCCGTTTCTTCGAAATTCTATTATAAATCATTATGCCTGATCATTCCCCAATAAAATTTTGAAAAACGTAGATTGTTACTCAGTTTATTTAGCACATGCTTCAAACACCCTGGATTAGGGATTCTAGATTAGGGTTTCAATTTTAAGCAATCGTTTATTGTTTTATACACTCCGTTTCTTCGAAATTCTATTCTAAATCATAAAGCCTAATCATTCCCCACAAAAATTTCTTAAAATGTCGCATATTACTCGGTTTTTATAGCACGTACTTCAAACCTTCCAAATTAGGGTTTTCAAATTATGGTTTCAATTTTAAGCACTCTTTTACTATGTTATACACTCCGTTTCTTTGACATTCTATTATAAATGATCGAGCCTGATCAATCCTGACAAAAATTTTGACAAATGTCGAGCGGTACTCGGATTTTTTTTGCACGTGCTTCAAACATCCCAGATTAGGGTTTCGATTCTAAGCACTCTTTTGCTGTTTTATTTATGCACTCCGTTTCTTCGAAATTCTATTATAAATCATTATGCCTGATCATTCCCCACTAAAATTTTGAAAAACGTAGATTGTTACTCAGTTTATTTAGCACATGCTTCAAACACCCTGGATTAGGGTTTCTAGATTAGGGTTTCAATTTTAAGCAATCGTTTACTGTTTTATACACTCCGTTTCTTCGAAATTCTATTCTAAATCATGAAGCCTAATCATTCCCCACAAAAATTTCTTAAAATGTCGCATATTACTCGGTTTTTATAGCACGTACTTCAAACCTTCCAAATTAGGGTTTTCAAATTATGGTTTCAATTTTAAGCACTCTTTTACTATGTTATACACTGCGTTTCTTTGACATTCTACTATAAATGATCGAGCCTGATCAATCCTGACAAAAATTTTGACAAATGTCGAGCGGTACTCGGATTTTTTTTGCACGTGCTTCAAACATCCCAGATTAGGGTTTCGATTCTAAGCACTCTTTTGCTGTTTTATTTATGCACTCCGTTTCTTCGAAATTCTATTATAAATCATTATGCCTGATCATTCCCCACTAAAATTTTGAAAAACGTAGATTGTTACTCAGTTTATTTAGCACATGCTTCAAACACCCTGGATTAGGGTTTCTAGATTAGGGTTTCAATTTTAAGCAATCGTTTACTGTTTTATACACTCCGTTTCTTCGAAATTCTATTCTAAATCATGAAGCCTAATCATTCCCCACAAAAATTTCTTAAAATGTCGCATATTACTCGGTTTTTATAGCACGTACTTCAAACCTTCCAAATTAGGGTTTTCAAATTATGGTTTCAATTTTAAGCACTCTTTTACTATGTTATACACTGCGTTTCTTTGACATTCTACTATAAATGATCGAGCCTGATCAATCCTGACAAAAATTTTGACAAATGTCGAGCGGTACACGGATTTTTTTTGCACGTGCTTCAAACATCCCAGATTAGGGTTTCGATTATAAGCACTCTTTTGCTGTTTTATTTATGCACTCCGTTTCTTCGAAATTCTATTATAAATCATTATGCCTGATCATTCCCCACTAAAATTTTGAAAAACGTAGATTGTTACTCAGTTTATTTAGCACATGCTTCAAACACCCTGGATTAGGGTTTCTAGATTAGGGTTTCAATTTTAAGCAATCGTTTACTGTTTTATACACTCCGTTTCTTCGAAATTCTATTCTAAATCATGAAGCCTAATCATTCCCCACAAAAATTTCTTAAAATGTCGCATATTACTCGGTTTTTATAGCACGTACTTCAAACCTTCCAAATTCGGGTTTTCAAATTATGGTTTCAATTTTAAGCACTCTTTTACTATGTTATACACTCCGTTTCTTTGACATTCTATTATAAATGATCGAGCCTGATCAATCCTGACAAAAATTTTGACAAATGTCGAGCGGTACTCGGATTTTTTTTGCACGTGCTTCAAACATCCCAGATTAGGGTTTCGATTATAAGCACTCTTTTGCTGTTTTATTTATGCACTCCGTTTCTTCGAAATTCTATTATAAATCATTATGCCTGATCATTCCCCACTAAAATTTTGAAAAACGTAGATTGTTACTCAGTTTATTTAGCACATGCTTCAAACACCCTGGATTAGTGTTTCTAGATTAGGGTTTCAATTTTAAGCAATCGTTTACTGTTTTATACACTCCGTTTCTTCGAAATTCTATTCTAAATCATGAAGCCTAATCATTCCCCACAAAAATTTCTTAAAATGTCGCATATTACTCGGTTTTTATAGCACGTACTTCAAACCTTCCAAATTCGGGTTTTCAAATTATGGTTTCAATTTTAAGCACTCTTTTACTATGTTATACACTCCGTTTCTTTGACATTCTATTATAAATGATCGAGCCTGATCAATCCTGACAAAAATTTTGACAAATGTCGAGCGGTACTCGGATTTTTTTTGCACGTGCTTCAAACATCCCAGATTAGGGTTTCGATTATAAGCACTCTTTTGCTGTTTTATTTATGCACTCCGTTTCTTCGAAATTCTATTATAAATCATTATGCCTGATCATTCCCCACTAAAATTTTGAAAAACGTAGATTGTTACTCAGTTTATTTAGCACATGCTTCAAACACCCTGGATTAGTGTTTCTAGATTAGGGTTTCAATTTTAAGCAATCGTTTACTGTTTTATACACTCCGTTTCTTCGAAATTCTATTCTAAATCATGAAGCCTAATCATTCCCCACAAAAATTTCTTAAAATGTCGCATATTACTCGGTTTTTATAGCACGTACTTCAAACCTTCCAAATTAGGGTTTTCAAATTATGGTTTCAATTTTAAGCACTCTTTTACTATGTTATACACTCCGTTTCTTTGACATTCTATTATAAATGATCGAGCCTAATCAATCCTGACAAAAATTTTGACAAATGTCGAGCGGTACTCGGATTTTTTTTGCACGTGCTTCAAACATCCCAGATTAGGGTTTCGATTCTAAGCACTCTTTTGCTGTTTTATTTATGCACTCCGTTTCTTCGAAATTCTATTATAAATCATTATGCCTGATCATTCCCCACTAAAATTTTGAAAAACGTAGATTGTTACTCAGTTTATTTAGCACATGCTTCAAACACCCTGGATTAGGGTTTCTAGATTAGGGTTTCAATTTTAAGCAATCGTTTACTGTTTTATACACTCCGTTTCTTCGAAATTCTATTCTAAATCATGAAGCCTAATCATTCCCCACAAAAATTTCTTAAAATGTCGCATATTACTCGGTTTTTATAGCACGTACTTCAAACCTTCCAAATTCGGGTTTTCAAATTATGGTTTCAATTTTAAGCACTCTTTCACTATGTTATACACTCCGTTTCTTTGACATTCTATTATAAATGATCGAGCCTGATCAATCCTGACAAAAATTTTGACAAATGTCGAGCGGTACTCGGATTTTTTTTGCACGTGCTTCAAACATCCCAGATTAGGGTTTCGATTATAAGCACTCTTTTGCTGTTTTATTTATGCACTCCGTTTCTTCGAAATTCTATTATAAATCATTATGCCTGATCATTCCCCACCAAAATTTTGAAAAACGTAGATTGTTACTCAGTTTATTTAGCACATGCTTCAAACACCCTGGATTAGTGTTTCTAGATTAGGGTTTCAATTTTAAGCAATCGTTTACTGTTTTATACACTCCGTTTCTTCGAAATTCTATTCTAAATCATGAAGCCTAATCATTCCCCACAAAAATTTCTTAAAATGTCGCATATTACTCGGTTTTTATAGCACGTACTTCAAACCTTCCAAATTAGGGTTTTCAAATTATGGTTTCAATTTTAAGCACTCTTTTACTATGTTATACACTCCGTTTCTTTGACATTCTATTATAAATGATCGAGCCTAATCAATCCTGACAAAAATTTTGACAAATGTCGAGCGGTACTCGGATTTTTTTTGCACGTGCTTCAAACATCCCAGATTAGGGTTTCGATTCTAAGCACTCTTTTGCTGTTTTATTTATGCACTCCGTTTCTTCGAAATTCTATTATAAATCATTATGCCTGATCATTCCCCACTAAAATTTTGAAAAACGTAGATTGTTACTCAGTTTATTTAGCACATGCTTCAAACACCCTGGATTAGGGTTTCTAGATTAGGGTTTCAATTTTAAGCAATCGTTTACTGTTTTATACACTCCGTTTCTTCGAAATTCTTTTCTAAATCATGAAGCCTAATCATTCCCCACAAAAATTTCTTAAAATGTCGCATATTACTCGGTTTTTATAGCACGTACTTCAAACCTTCCAAATTCGGGTTTTCAAATTATGGTTTCAATTTTAAGCACTCTTTTACTATGTTATACACTCCGTTTCTTTGACATTCTATTATAAATGATCGAGCCTGATCAATCCTGACAAAAATTTTGACAAATGTCGAGCGGTACTCGGATTTTTTTTGCACGTGCTTCAAACATCCCAGATTAGGGTTTCGATTATAAGCACTCTTTTGCTGTTTTATTTATGCACTCCGTTTCTTCGAAATTCTATTATAAATCATTATGCCTGATCATTCCCCACTAAAATTTTGAAAAACGTAGATTGTTACTCAGTTTATTTAGCACATGCTTCAAACACCCTGGATTAGGGTTTCTAGATTAGGGTTTCAATTTTAAGCAATCGTTTACTGTTTTATACACTCCGTTTCTTCGAAATTCTATTCTAAATCATGAAGCCTAATCATTCCCCACAAAAATTTCTTAAAATGTCGCATATTACTCGGTTTTTATAGCACGTACTTCAAACCTTCCAAATTCGGGTTTTCAAATTATGGTTTCAATTTTAAGCACTCTTTCACTATGTTATACACTCCGTTTCTTTGACATTCTATTATAAATGATCGAGCCTGATCAATCCTGACAAAAATTTTGACAAATGTCGAGCGGTACTCGGATTTTTTTTGCACGTGCTTCAAACATCCCAGATTAGGGTTTCGATTATAAGCACTCTTTTGCTGTTTTATTTATGCACTCCGTTTCTTCGAAATTCTATTATAAATCATTATGCCTGATCATTCCCCACCAAAATTTTGAAAAACGTAGATTGTTACTCAGTTTATTTAGCACATGCTTCAAACACCCTGGATTAGTGTTTCTAGATTAGGGTTTCAATTTTAAGCAATCGTTTACTGTTTTATACACTCCGTTTCTTCGAAATTCTATTCTAAATCATGAAGCCTAATCATTCCCCACAAAAATTTCTTAAAATGTCGCATATTACTCGGTTTTTATAGCACGTACTTCAAACCTTCCAAATTAGGGTTTTCAAATTATGGTTTCAATTTTAAGCACTCTTTTACTATGTTATACACTCCGTTTCTTTGACATTCTATTATAAATGATCGAGCCTGATCAATCCTGACAAAAATTTTGACAAATGTCGAGCGGTACTCGGATTTTTTTTTGCACGTGCTTCAAACATCCCAGATTAGGGTTTCGATTATAAGCACTCTTTTGCTGTTTTATTTATGCACTCCGTTTCTTCGAAATTCTATTATAAATCATTATGCCTGATCATTCCCCACTAAAATTTTAAAAAACTTAGACTGTTACTCAGTTTATTTAGCACATGCTTCAAACGCCCTAGATTAGGGTTTCAATTTTAAGCAATCGTTTACTGTTTTATACACTCCGTTTCTTCGAAATTCTATTCTAAATCATGAAGCCTAATCATTCCCCACAAAAATTTCTTAAAATGTCGCATATTACTCGGTTTTTATAGCACGTACTTCAAACCTTCCAAATTAGGGTTTTCAAATTATGGTTTCAATTTTAAGCACTCTTTTACTATGTTATACACTCCGTTTCTTTGACATTCTATTATAAATGATCGAGCCTAATCAATCCTGACAAAAATTTTGACAAATGTCGAGCGGTACTCGGATTTTTTTTGCACGTGCTTCAAACATCCCAGATTAGGGTTTCGATTCTAAGCACTCTTTTGCTGTTTTATTTATGCACTCCGTTTCTTCGAAATTCTATTATAAATCATTATGCCTGATCATTCCCCACTAAAATTTTGAAAAACGTAGATTGTTACTCAGTTTATTTAGCACATGCTTCAAACACCCTGGATTAGGGTTTCTAGATTAGGGTTTCAATTTTAAGCAATCGTTTACTGTTTTATACACTCCGTTTCTTCGAAATTCTTTTCTAAATCATGAAGCCTAATCATTCCCCACAAAAATTTCTTAAAATGTCGCATATTACTCGGTTTTTATAGCACGTACTTCAAACCTTCCAAATTCGGGTTTTCAAATTATGGTTTCAATTTTAAGCACTCTTTTACTATGTTATACACTCCGTTTCTTTGACATTCTATTATAAATGATCGAGCCTGATCAATCCTGACAAAAATTTTGACAAATGTCGAGCGGTACTCGGATTTTTTTTGCACGTGCTTCAAACATCCCAGATTAGGGTTTCGATTATAAGCACTCTTTTGCTGTTTTATTTATGCACTCCGTTTCTTCGAAATTCTATTATAAATCATTATGCCTGATCATTCCCCACTAAAATTTTGAAAAACGTAGATTGTTACTCAGTTTATTTAGCACATGCTTCAAACACCCTGGATTAGGGTTTCTAGATTAGGGTTTCAATTTTAAGCAATCGTTTACTGTTTTATACACTCCGTTTCTTCGAAATTCTATTCTAAATCATGAAGCCTAATCATTCCCCACAAAAATTTCTTAAAATGTCGCCTATTACTCGGTTTTTATAGCACGTACTTCAAACCTTCCAAATTCGGGTTTTCAAATTATGGTTTCAATTTTAAGCACTCTTTCACTATGTTATATACTCCGTTTCTTTGACATTCTATTATAAATGATCGAGCCTGATCAATCCTGACAAAAATTTTGACAAATGTCGAGCGGTACTCGGATTTTTTTTGCACGTGCTTCAAACATCCCAGATTAGGGTTTCGATTATAAGCACTCTTTTGCTGTTTTATTTATGCACTCCGTTTCTTCGAAATTCTATTATAAATCATTATGCCTGATCATTCCCCACCAAAATTTTGAAAAACGTAGATTGTTACTCAGTTTATTTAGCACATGCTTCAAACACCCTGGATTAGTGTTTCTAGATTAGGGTTTCAATTTTAAGCAATCGTTTACTGTTTTATACACTCCGTTTCTTCGAAATTCTATTCTAAATCATGAAGCCTAATCATTCCCCACAAAAATTTCTTAAAATGTCGCATATTACTCGGTTTTTATAGCACGTACTTCAAACCTTCCAAATTAGGGTTTTCAAATTATGGTTTCAATTTTAAGCACTCTTTTACTATGTTATACACTCCGTTTCTTTGACATTCTATTATAAATGATCGAGCCTGATCAATCCTGACAAAAATTTTGACAAATGTCGAGCGGTACTCGGATTTTTTTTTGCACGTGCTTCAAACATCCCAGATTAGGGTTTCGATTATAAGCACTCTTTTGCTGTTTTATTTATGCACTCCGTTTCTTCGAAATTCTATTATAAATCATTATGCCTGATCATTCCCCACTAAAATTTTAAAAAACTTAGACTGTTACTCAGTTTATTTAGCACATGCTTCAAACGCCCTAGATTAGGGTTTCAATTTTAAGCAATCGTTTACTGTTTTATACACTCCGTTTCTTCGAAATTCTATTCTAAATCATGAAGCCTAATCATTCCCCACAAAAATTTCTTAAAATGTCGCATATTACTCGGTTTTTATAGCACGTACTTCAAACCTTCCAAATTCGGGTTTTCAAATTATGGTTTCAATTTTAAGCACTCTTTTACTATGTTATACACTCCGTTTCTTTGACATTCTATTATAAATGATCGAGCCTGATCAATCCTGACAAAAATTTTGACAAATGTCGAGCGGTACTCGGATTTTTTTTGCACGTGCTTCAAACATCCCAGATTAGGGTTTCGATTATAAGCACTCTTTTGCTGTTTTATTTATGCACTCCGTTTCTTCGAAATTCTATTATAAATCATTATGCCTGATCATTCCCCACTAAAATTTTGAAAAACGTAGATTGTTACTCAGTTTATTTAGCACATGCTTCAAACACCCTGGATTAGTGTTTCTAGATTAGGGTTTCAATTTTAAGCAATCGTTTACTGTTTTATACACTCCGTTTCTTCGAAATTCTATTCTAAATCATGAAGCCTAATCATTCCCCACAAAAATTTCTTAAAATGTCGCATATTACTCGGTTTTTATAGCACGTACTTCAAACCTTCCAAATTAGGGTTTTCAAATTATGGTTTCAATTTTAAGCACTCTTTTACTATGTTATACACTCCGTTTCTTTGACATTCTATTATAAATGATCGAGCCTAATCAATCCTGACAAAAATTTTGACAAATGTCGAGCGGTACTCGGATTTTTTTTGCACGTGCTTCAAACATCCCAGATTAGGGTTTCGATTCTAAGCACTCTTTTGCTGTTTTATTTATGCACTCCGTTTCTTCGAAATTCTATTATAAATCATTATGCCTGATCATTCCCCACTAAAATTTTGAAAAACGTAGATTGTTACTCAGTTTATTTAGCACATGCTTCAAACACCCTGGATTAGGGTTTCTAGATTAGGGTTTCAATTTTAAGCAATCGTTTACTGTTTTATACACTCCGTTTCTTCGAAATTCTTTTCTAAATCATGAAGCCTAATCATTCCCCACAAAAATTTCTTAAAATGTCGCATATTACTCGGTTTTTATAGCACGTACTTCAAACCTTCCAAATTCGGGTTTTCAAATTATGGTTTCAATTTTAAGCACTCTTTTACTATGTTATACACTCCGTTTCTTTGACATTCTATTATAAATGATCGAGCCTGATCAATCCTGACAAAAATTTTGACAAATGTCGAGCGGTACTCGGATTTTTTTTGCACGTGCTTCAAACATCCCAGATTAGGGTTTCGATTATAAGCACTCTTTTGCTGTTTTATTTATGCACTCCGTTTCTTCGAAATTCTATTATAAATCATTATGCCTGATCATTCCCCACCAAAATTTTGAAAAACGTAGATTGTTACTCAGTTTATTTAGCACATGCTTCAAACACCCTGGATTAGTGTTTCTAGATTAGGGTTTCAATTTTAAGCAATCGTTTACTGTTTTATACACTCCGTTTCTTCGAAATTCTATTCTAAATCATGAAGCCTAATCATTCCCCACAAAAATTTCTTAAAATGTCGCATATTACTCGGTTTTTATAGCACGTACTTCAAACCTTCCAAATTAGGGTTTTCAAATTATGGTTTCAATTTTAAGCACTCTTTTACTATGTTATACACTCCGTTTCTTTGACATTCTATTATAAATGATCGAGCCTGATCAATCCTGACAAAAATTTTGACAAATGTCGAGCGGTACTCGGATTTTTTTTTGCACGTGCTTCAAACATCCCAGATTAGGGTTTCGATTATAAGCACTCTTTTGCTGTTTTATTTATGCACTCCGTTTCTTCGAAATTCTATTATAAATCATTATGCCTGATCATTCCCCACTAAAATTTTAAAAAACTTAGACTGTTACTCAGTTTATTTAGCACATGCTTCAAACGCCCTAGATTAGGGTTTCAATTTTAAGCAATCGTTTACTGTTTTATACACTCCGTTTCTTCGAAATTCTATTCTAAATCATGAAGCCTAATCATTCCCCACAAAAATTTCTTAAAATGTCGCATATTACTCGGTTTTTATAGCACGTACTTCAAACCTTCCAAATTAGGGTTTTCAAATTATGGTTTCAATTTTATGCACTCTTTTACTATGTTATACACTCCGTTTCTTTGACATTCTATTATAAATGATCGAGCCTAATCAATCCTGACAAAAATTTTGACAAATGTCGAGCGGTACTCGGATTTTTTTTGCACGTGCTTCAAACATCCCAGATTAGGGTTTCGATTCTAAGCACTCTTTTGCTGTTTTATTTATGCACTCCGTTTCTTCGAAATTCTATTATAAATCATTATGCCTGATCATTCCCCACTAAAATTTTGAAAAACGTAGATTGTTACTCAGTTTATTTAGCACATGCTTCAAACACCCTGGATTAGTGTTTCTAGATTAGGGTTTCAATTTTAAGCAATCGTTTACTGTTTTATACACTCCGTTTCTTCGAAATTCTATTCTAAATCATAAAGCCTAATCATTCCCCACAAAAATTTCTTAAAATGTCGCATATTACTCGGTTTTTATAGCACGTACTTCAAACCTTCCAAATTAGGGTTTTCAAATTATGGTTTCAATTTTAAGCACTCTTTTACTATGTTATACACTCCGTTTCTTTGACATTCTATTATAAATGATCGAGCCTGATCAATCCTGACAAAAATTTTGACAAATGTCGAGCGGTACTCGGATTTTTTTTGCACGTGCTTCAAACATCCCAGATTAGGGTTTCGATTCTAAGCACTCTTTTGCTGTTTTATTTATGCACTCCGTTTCTTCGAAATTCTATTATAAATCATTATGCCTGATCATTCCCCACTAAAATTTTGAAAAACGTAGATTGTTACTCAGTTTATTTAGCACATGCTTCAAACACCCTGGATTAGGGTTTCTAGATTAGGGTTTCAATTTTAAGCAATCGTTTACTGTTTTATACACTCCGTTTCTTCGAAATTCTATTCTAAATCATGAAGCCTAATCATTCCCGACAAAAATTTCTTAAAATGTCGCATATTACTCGGTTTTTATAGCACGTACTTCAAACCTTCCAAATTAGGGTTTTCAAATTATGGTTTCAATTTTAAGCACTCTTTTACTATGTTATACACTACGTTTCTTTGACATTCTACTATAAATGATCGAGCCTGATCAATCCTGACAAAAATTTTGACAAATGTCGAGCGGTACTCGGATTTTTTTTGCACGTGCTTCAAACATCCCAGATTAGGGTTTCGATTCTAAGCACTCTTTTGCTGTTTTATTTATGCACTCCGTTTCTTCGAAATTCTATTATAAATCATTATGCCTGATCATTCCCCACTAAAATTTTGAAAAACGTAGATTGTTACTCAGTTTATTTAGCACATGCTTCAAACACCCTGGATTAGTGTTTCTAGATTAGGGTTTCAATTTTAAGCAATCGTTTACTGTTTTATACACTCCGTTTCTTCGAAATTCTATTCTAAATCATGAAGCCTAATCATTCCCCACAAAAATTTCTTAAAATGTCGCATATTACTCGGTTTTTATAGCACGTACTTCAAACCTTCCAAATTATGGTTTTCAAATTATGGTTTCAATTTTAAGCACTCTTTTACTATGTTATACACTACGTTTCTTTGACATTCTACTATAAATGATCGAGCCTGATCAATCCTGACAAAAATTTTGACAAATGTCGAGCGGTACTCGGATTTTTTTTGCACGTGCTTCAAACATCCCAGATTAGGGTTTCGATTCTAAGCACTATTTTGCTGTTTTATTTATGCACTCCGTTTCTTCGAAATTCTATTATAAATCATTATGCCTGATCATTCCCCACTAAAATTTTGAAAAACGTAGATTGTTACTCAGTTTATTTAGCACATGCTTCAAACACCCTGGATTAGTGTTTCTAGATTAGGGTTTCAATTTTAAGCAATCGTTTACTGTTTTATACACTCCGTTTCTTCGAAATTCTATTCTAAATCATGAATCCTAATCATTCCCCACAAAAATTTCTTAAAATGTCGCATATTACTCGGTTTTTATAGCACGTACTTCAAACCTTCCAAATTAGGGTTTTCAAATTATGGTTTCAATTTTATGCACTCTTTTACTATGTTATACACTCCGTTTCTTTGACATTCTATTATAAATGATCGAGCCTAATCAATCCTGACAAAAATTTTGACAAATGTCGAGCGGTACTCGGATTTTTTTTGCACGTGCTTCAAACATCCCAGATTAGGGTTTCGATTCTAAGCACTCTTTTGCTGTTTTATTTATGCACTCCGTTTCTTCGAAATTCTATTATAAATCATTATGCCTGATCATTCCCCACTAAAATTTTGAAAAACGTAGATTGTTACTCAGTTTATTTAGCACATGCTTCAAACACCCTGGATTAGGGTTTCTAGATTAGGGTTTCAATTTTAAGCAATCGTTTACTGTTTTATACACTCCGTTTCTTTGAAATTCTATTCTAAATCATGAAGCCTAATCATTCCCCACAAAAATTTCTTAAAATGTCGCATATTACTCGGTTTTTATAGCACGTACTTCAAACCTTCCAAATTAGGGTTTTAAAATTATGGTTTCAATTTTAAGCACTCTTTTACTATGTTATACACTCCGTTTCTTTGACATTCTATTATAAATGATCGAGCCTGATCAATCCTAACAACAATTTTGACAAATGTCGAGCGGTACTCAGATTTTTTTTGCACGTGCTTCAAACATCCCAGATTAGGGTTTCGATTCTAAGCACTCTTTTGCTGTTTTATTTATGCACTCCGTTTCTTCGAAATTCTATTATAAATCATTATGCCTGATCATTCCCCACTAAAATTTTGAAAAACGTAGATTGTTACTCAGTTTATTTAGCACATGCTTCAAACACCCTGGATTAGGGTTTCTAGATTAGGGTTTCAATTTTAAGCAATCGTTTACTGTTTTATACACTCCGTTTCTTTGAAATTCTATTCTAAATCATGAAGCCTAATCATTCCCCACAAAAATTTCTTAAAATGTCGCATATTACTCGGTTTTTATAGCACGTACTTCAAACCTTCCAAATTAGGGTTTTAAAATTATGGTTTCAATTTTAAGCACTCTTTTACTATGTTATACACTCCGTTTCTTTGACATTCTATTATAAATGATCGAGCCTGATCAATCCTAACAAAAATTTTGACAAATGTCGAGCGGTACTCAGATTTTTTTTGCACGTGCTTCAAACATCCCAGATTAGGGTTTCGATTCTAAGGACTCTTTTGCTGTTTTATTTATGCACTCCGTTTCTTCGAAATTCTATTATAAATCATTATGCCTGATCATTCCCCACTAAAATTTTGAAAAACGTAGATTGTTACTCAGTTTATTTAGCACATGCTTCAAACACCCTGGATTAGGGTTTCTAGATTAGGGTTTCAATTTTAAGCAATCGTTTACTGTTTTATACACTCCGTTTCTTCGAAATTCTATTCTAAATCATGAAGCCTAATCATTCCCCACAAAAATTTCTTAAAATGTCGCATATTACTCGGTTTTTATAGCACGTACTTCAAACCTTCCAAATTAGGGTTTTCAAATTATGGTTTCAATTTTAAGCACTCTTTTACTATGTTATACACTCCGTTTCTTTGACATTCTATTATAAATGATCGAGCCTGATCAATCCTGACAAAAATTTTGACAAATGTCGAGCGGTGCTCAGATTTTTTTTGCACGTGCTTCAAACATCCCAGATTAGGGTTTTGATTATAAGCACTCTTTTGCTGTTTTATTTATGCACTCCGTTTCTTCGAAATTCTATTATAAATCATTATGCCTGATCATTCCCCACTAAAATTTTGAAAAACTTAGACTGTTACTCAGTTTATTTAGCACATGCTTCAAACGCCCTAGATTAGGGTTTCAATTTTAAGCAATCGTTTACTGTTTTATACACTCCGTTTCTTCGAAATTCTATTCTAAATCATGAAGCCTAATCATTCCCCACAAAAATTTCTTAAAATGTCGCATATTACTCGGTTTTTATAGCACGTACTTCAAACCTTCCAAATTAGGGTTTTCAAATTATGGTTTCAATTTCAAGCACTCTTTTACTATGTTATACACTCCGTTTCTTTGACATTCTATTATAAATGATCAAGCCTGATCAATCCTGACAAAAATTTTGACAAATGTCGAGCGGTACTCGGATTTTTTTTGCACGTGCTTCAAACATCCCAGATTAGGGTTTCGATTCTAAGCACTCTTTTGCTGTTTTAATTATGCACTCCGTTTCTTCGAAATTCTATTATAAATCATTATGCCTGATCATTCCCCACTAAAATTTTGAAAAACGTAGATTGTTACTCAGTTTATTTAGCACATGCTTCAAACACCCTGGATTAGGGTTTCTAGATTAGGGTTTCAATTTTAAGCAATCGTTTACTGTTTTATACACTCCGTTTCTTTGAAATTCTATTCTAAATCATGAAGCCTAATCATTCCCCACAAAAATTTCTTAAAATGTCGCATATTACTCGGTTTTTATAGCACGTACTTCAAACCTTCCAAATTAGGGTTTTCAAATTATGGTTTCAATTTTAAGCACTCTTTTACTATGTTATACACTCCGTTTCTTTGACATTCTATTATAAATGATCGAGCCTGATCAATCCTGACAAAAATTTTGACAAATGTCGAGCGGTACTCGGATTTTTTTTGCACGTGCTTCAAACATCCCAGATTAGGGTTTCGATTCTAAGCACTCTTTTGCTGTTTTATTTATGCACTCCGTTTCTTCGAAATTCTATTATAAATCATTATGCCTGATCATTCCCCACTAAAATTTTGAAAAACGTAGATTGTTACTCAGTTTATTTAGCACATGCTTCAAACACCCTGTATTAGGGTTTCTAGATTAGGGTTTCAATTTTAAGCAATCGTTTACTGTTTTATACACTCCGTTTCTTTGAAATTCTATTCTAAATCATGAAGCCTAATCATTCCCCACAAAAATTTCTTAAAATGTCGCATATTACTCGGTTTTTATAGCACGTACTTCAAACCTTCCAAATTAGGGTTTTAAAATTATGGTTTCAATTTTAAGCACTCTTTTACTATGTTATACACTCCGTTTCTTTGACATTCTATTATAAATGATCGAGCCTGATCAATCCTAACAAAAATTTTGACAAATGTCGAGCGGTACTCAGATTTTTTTTGCACGTGCTTCAAACATCCCAGATTAGGGTTTCGATTCTAAGCACTCTTTTGCTGTTTTATTTATGCACTCCGTTTCTTCGAAATTCTATTATAAATCATTATGCCTGATCATTCCCCACTAAAATTTTGAAAAACGTAGATTGTTACTCAGTTTATTTAGCACATGCTTCAAACACCCTGGATTAGGGTTTCTAGATTAGGGTTTCAATTTTAAGCAATCGTTTACTGTTTTATACACTCCGTTTCTTCGAAATTCTATTCTAAATCATGAAGCCTAATCATTCCCCACAAAAATTTCTTAAAATGTCGCATATTACTCGGTTTTTATAGCACGTACTTCAAACCTTCCAAATTAGGGTTTTCAAATTATGGTTTCAATTTTAAGCACTCTTTTACTATGTTATACACTCCGTTTCTTTGACATTCTATTATAAATGATCGAGCCTGATCAATCCTGACAAAAATTTTGACAAATGTCGAGCGGTGCTCAGATTTTTTTTGCACGTGCTTCAAACATCCCAGATTAGGGTTTTGATTATAAGCACTCTTTTGCTGTTTTATTTATGCACTCCGTTTCTTCGAAATTCTATTATAAATCATTATGCCTGATCATTCCCCACTAAAATTTTGAAAAACTTAGACTGTTACTCAGTTTATTTAGCACATGCTTCAAACGCCCTAGATTAGGGTTTCAATTTTAAGCAATCGTTTACTGTTTTATACACTCCGTTTCTTCGAAATTCTATTCTAAATCATGAAGCCTAATCATTCCCCACAAAAATTTCTTAAAATGTCGCATATTACTCGGTTTTTATAGCACGTACTTCAAACCTTCCAAATTAGGGTTTTCAAATTATGGTTTCAATTTCAAGCACTCTTTTACTATGTTATACACTCCGTTTCTTTGACATTCTATTATAAATGATCAAGCCTGATCAATCCTGACAAAAATTTTGACAAATGTCGAGCGGTACTCGGATTTTTTTTGCACGTGCTTCAAACATCCCAGATTAGGGTTTCGATTCTAAGCACTCTTTTGCTGTTTTATTTATGCACTCCGTTTCTTCGAAATTCTATTATAAATCATTATGCCTGATCATTCCCCACTAAAATTTTGAAAAACGTAGATTGTTACTCAGTTTATTTAGCACATGCTTCAAACACCCTGGATTAGGGTTTCTAGATTAGGGTTTCAATTTTAAGCAATCGTTTACTGTTTTATACACTCCGTTTCTTCGAAATTCTATTCTAAATCATGAAGCCTAATCATTCCCCACAAAAATTTCTTAAAATGTCGCATATTACTCGGTTTTTATAGCACGTACTTCAAACCTTCCAAATTAGGGTTTTAAAATTATGGTTTCAATTTTAAGCACTCTTTTACTATGTTATACACTCCGTTTCTTTGACATTCTATTATAAATGATCGAGCCTGATCAATCCTAACAAAAATTTTGACAAATGTCGAGCGGTACTCAGATTTTTTTTGCACGTGCTTCAAACATTCCAGATTAGGGTTTCGATTCTAAGCACTCTTTTGCTGTTTTATTTATGCACTCCGTTTCTTCGAAATTCTATTATAAATCATTATGCCTGATCATTCCCCACTAAAATTTTGAAAAACGTAGATTGTTACTCAGTTTATTTAGCACATGCTTCAAACACCCTGGATTAGGGTTTCTAGATTAGGGTTTCAATTTTAAGCAATCGTTTACTGTTTTATACACTCCGTTTCTTCGAAATTCTATTCTAAATCATGAAGCCTAATCATTCCCCACAAAAATTTCTTAAAATGTCGCATATTACTCGGTTTTTATAGCACGTACTTCAAACCTTCCAAATTAGGGTTTTCAAATTATGGTTTCAATTTTAAGCACTCTTTTACTATGTTATACACTCCGTTTCTTTGACATTCTATTATAAATGATCGAGCCTGATCAATCCTGACAAAAATTTTGACAAATGTCGAGCGGTGCTCAGATTTTTTTTGCACGTGCTTCAAACATCCCAGATTAGGGTTTTGATTATAAGCACTCTTTTGCTGTTTTATTTATGCACTCCGTTTCTTCGAAATTCTATTATAAATCATTATGCCTGATCATTCCCCACTAAAATTTTGAAAAACTTAGACTGTTACTCAGTTTATTTAGCACATGCTTCAAACGCCCTAGATTAGGGTTTCAATTTTAAGCAATCGTTTACTGTTTTATACACTCCGTTTCTTCGAAATTCTATTCTAAATCATGAAGCCTAATCATTCCCCACAAAAATTTCTTAAAATGTCGCATATTACTCGGTTTTTATAGCACGTACTTCAAACCTTCCAAATTAGGGTTTTCAAATTATGGTTTCAATTTCAAGCACTCTTTTACTATGTTATACACTCCGTTTCTTTGACATTCTATTATAAATGATCAAGCCTGATCAATCCTGACAAAAATTTTGACAAATGTCGAGCGGTACTCGGATTTTTTTTGCACGTGCTTCAAACATCCCAGATTAGGGTTTCGATTCTAAGCACTCTTTTGCTGTTTTATTTATGCACTCCGTTTCTTCGAAATTCTATTATAAATCATTATGCCTGATCATTCCCCACTAAAATTTTGAAAAACGTAGATTGTTACTCAGTTTATTTAGCACATGCTTCAAACACCCTGGATTAGGGTTTCTAGATTAGGGTTTCAATTTTAAGCAATCGTTTACTGTTTTATACACTCCGTTTCTTCGAAATTCTATTCTAAATCATGAAGCCTAATCATTCCCCACAAAAATTTCTTAAAATGTCGCATATTACTCGGTTTTTATAGCACGTACTTCAAACCTTCCAAATTAGGGTTTTAAAATTATGGTTTCAATTTTAAGCACTCTTTTACTATGTTATACACTCCGTTTCTTTGACATTCTATTATAAATGATCGAGCCTGATCAATCCTAACAAAAATTTTGACAAATGTCGAGCGGTACTCAGATTTTTTTTGCACGTGCTTCAAACATTCCAGATTAGGGTTTCGATTCTAAGCACTCTTTTGCTGTTTTATTTATGCACTCCGTTTCTTCGAAATTCTATTATAAATCATTATGCCTGATCATTCCCCACTAAAATTTTGAAAAACGTAGATTGTTACTCAGTTTATTTAGCACATGCTTCAAACACCCTGGATTAGGGTTTCTAGATTAGGGTTTCAATTTTAAGCAATCGTTTACTGTTTTATACACTCCGTTTCTTCGAAATTCTATTCTAAATCATGAAGCCTAATCATTCCCCACAAAAATTTCTTAAAATGTCGCATATTACTCGGTTTTTATAGCACGTACTTCAAACCTTCCAAATTAGGGTTTTCAAATTATGGTTTCAATTTTAAGCACTCTTTTACTATGTTATACACTCCGTTTCTTTGACATTCTATTATAAATGATCGAGCCTGATCAATCCTGACAAAAATTTTGACAAATGTCGAGCGGTGCTCAGATTTTTTTTGCACGTGCTTCAAACATCCCAGATTAGGGTTTTGATTATAAGCACTCTTTTGCTGTTTTATTTATGCACTCCGTTTCTTCGAAATTCTATTATAAATCATTATGCCTGATCATTCCCCACTAAAATTTTGAAAAACTTAGACTGTTACTCAGTTTATTTAGCACATGCTTCAAACGCCCTAGATTAGGGTTTCAATTTTAAGCAATCGTTTACTGTTTTATACACTCCGTTTCTTCGAAATTCTATTCTAAATCATGAAGCCTAATCATTCCCCACAAAAATTTCTTAAAATGTCGCATATTACTCGGTTTTTATAGCACGTACTTCAAACCTTCCAAATTAGGGTTTTCAAATTATGGTTTCAATTTCAAGCACTCTTTTACTATGTTATACACTCCGTTTCTTTGACATTCTATTATAAATGATCAAGCCTGATCAATCCTGACAAAAATTTTGACAAATGTCGAGCGGTACTCGGATTTTTTTTGCACGTGCTTCAAACATCCCAGATTAGGGTTTCGATTCTAAGCACTCTTTTGCTGTTTTATTTATGCACTCCGTTTCTTCGAAATTCTATTATAAATCATTATGCCTGATCATTCCCCACTAAAATTTTGAAAAACGTAGATTGTTACTCAGTTTATTTAGCACATGCTTCAAACACCCTGGATTAGGGTTTCTAGATTAGGGTTTCAATTTTAAGCAATCGTTTACTGTTTTATACACTCCGTTTCTTCGAAATTCTATTCTAAATCATGAAGCCTAATCATTCCCCGCAAAAATTTCTTAAAATGTCGCATATTACTCGGTTTTTATAGCACGTACTTCAAACCTTCCAAATTAGGGTTTTCAAATTATGGTTTCAATTTTAAGCACTCTTTTACTATGTTATACACTCCGTTTCTTTGACATTCTATTATAAATGATCGAGCCTGATCAATCCTGACAAAAATTTTGACAAATGTCGAGCGGTACTCGGATTTTTTTTGCACGTGCTTCAAACATCCCAGATTAGGGTTTCGATTCTAAGCACTCTTTTGCTGTTTTATTTATGCACTCCGTTTCTTCGAAATTCTATTATAAATCATTATGCCTGATCATTCCCCACTAAAATTTTGAAAAACGTAGATTGTTACTCAGTTTATTTAGCACATGCTTCAAACACCCTGGATTAGGGTTTCTAGATTAGGGTTTCAATTTTAAGCAATCGTTTACTGTTTTATACACTCCGTTTCTTCGAAATTCTATTCTAAATCATGAAGCCTAATCATTCCCCACAAAAATTTCTTAAAATGTCGCATATTACTCGGTTTTTATAGCACGTACTTCAAACCTTCCAAATTAGGGTTTTCAAATTATGGTTTCAATTTTAAGCACTCTTTTACTATGTTATACACTCCGTTTCTTTGACATTCTATTATAAATGATCGAGCCTGATCAATCCTGACAAAAATTTTGACAAATGTCGAGCGGTGCTCAGATTTTTTTTGCACGTGCTTCAAACATCCCAGATTAGGGTTTTGATTATAAGCACTCTTTTGCTGTTTTATTTATGCACTCCGTTTCTTCGAAATTCTATTATAAATCATTATGCCTGATCATTCCCCACTAAAATTTTGAAAAACTTAGACTGTTACTCAGTTTATTTAGCACATGCTTCAAACGCCCTAGATTAGGGTTTCAATTTTAAGCAATCGTTTACTGTTTTATACACTCCGTTTCTTCGAAATTCTATTCTAAATCATGAAGCCTAATCATTCCCCACAAAAATTTCTTAAAATGTCGCATATTACTCGGTTTTTATAGCACGTACTTCAAACCTTCCAAATTAGGGTTTTCAAATTATGGTTTCAATTTCAAGCACTCTTTTACTATGTTATACACTCCGTTTCTTTGACATTCTATTATAAATGATCAAGCCTGATCAATCCTGACAAAAATTTTGACAAATGTCGAGCGGTACTCGGATTTTTTTTGCACGTGCTTCAAACATCCCAGATTAGGGTTTCGATTCTAAGCACTCTTTTGCTGTTTTATTTATGCACTCCGTTTCTTCGAAATTCTATTATAAATCATTATGCCTGATCATTCCCCACTAAAATTTTGAAAAACGTAGATTGTTACTCAGTTTATTTAGCACATGCTTCAAACACCCTGGATTAGGGTTTCTAGATTAGGGTTTCAATTTTAAGCAATCGTTTACTGTTTTATACACTCCGTTTCTTCGAAATTCTATTCTAAATCATGAAGCCTAATCATTCCCTGCAAAAATTTCTTAAAATGTCGCATATTACTCGGTTTTTATAGCACGTACTTCAAACCTTCCAAATTAGGGTTTTCAAATTATGGTTTCAATTTTAAGCACTCTTTTACTATGTTATACACTCCGTTTCTTTGACATTCTATTATAAATGATCGAGCCTGATCAATCCTGACAAAAATTTTGACAAATGTCGAGCGGTACTCGGATTTTTTTTGCACGTGCTTCAAACATCCCAGATTAGGGTTTCGATTCTAAGCACTCTTTTGCTGTTTTATTTATGCACTCCGTTTCTTCGAAATTCTATTATAAATCATTATGCCTGATCATTCCCCACTAAAATTTTGAAAAACGTAGATTGTTACTCAGTTTATTTAGCACATGCTTCAAACACCCTGGATTAGGGTTTCTAGATTAGGGTTTCAATTTTAAGCAATCGTTTACTGTTTTATACACTCCGTTTCTTCGAAATTCTATTCTAAATCATGAAGCCTAATCATTCCCCACAAAAATTTCTTAAAATGTCGCATATTACTCGGTTTTTATAGCACGTACTTCAAACCTTCCAAATTAGGGTTTTCAAATTATGGTTTCAATTTTAAGCACTCTTTTACTATGTTATACACTCCGTTTCTTTGACATTCTATTATAAATGATCGAGCCTGATCAATCCTGACAAAAATTTTGACAAATGTCGAGCGGTGCTCAGATTTTTTTTGCACGTGCTTCAAACATCCCAGATTAGGGTTTTGATTATAAGCACTCTTTTGCTGTTTTATTTATGCACTCCGTTTCTTCGAAATTCTATTATAAATCATTATGCCTGATCATTCCCCACTAAAATTTTGAAAAACTTAGACTGTTACTCAGTTTATTTAGCACATGCTTCAAACGCCCTAGATTAGGGTTTCAATTTTAAGCAATCGTTTACTGTTTTATACACTCCGTTTCTTCGAAATTCTATTCTAAATCATGAAGCCTAATCATTCCCCACAAAAATTTCTTAAAATGTCGCATATTACTCGGTTTTTATAGCACGTACTTCAAACCTTCCAAATTAGGGTTTTCAAATTATGGTTTCAATTTCAAGCACTCTTTTACTATGTTATACACTCCGTTTCTTTGACATTCTATTATAAATGATCAAGCCTGATCAATCCTGACAAAAATTTTGACAAATGTCGAGCGGTACTCGGATTTTTTTTGCACGTGCTTCAAACATCCCAGATTAGGGTTTCGATTCTAAGCACTCTTTTGCTGTTTTATTTATGCACTCCGTTTCTTCGAAATTCTATTATAAATCATTATGCCTGATCATTCCCCACTAAAATTTTGAAAAACGTAGATTGTTACTCAGTTTATTTAGCACATGCTTCAAACACCCTGGATTAGGGTTTCTAGATTAGGGTTTCAATTTTAAGCAATCGTTTACTGTTTTATACACTCCGTTTCTTCGAAATTCTATTCTAAATCATGAAGCCTAATCATTCCCCGCAAAAATTTCTTAAAATGTCGCATATTACTCGGTTTTTATAGCACGTACTTCAAACCTTCCAAATTAGGGTTTTCAAATTATGGTTTCAATTTTAAGCACTCTTTTACTATGTTATACACTCCGTTTCTTTGACATTCTATTATAAATGATCGAGCCTGATCAATCCTGACAAAAATTTTGACAAATGTCGAGCGGTACTCGGATTTTTTTTGCACGTGCTTCAAACATCCCAGATTAGGGTTTCGATTCTAAGCACTCTTTTGCTGTTTTATTTATGCACTCCGTTTCTTCGAAATTCTATTATAAATCATTATGCCTGATCATTCCCCACTAAAATTTTGAAAAACGTAGATTGTTACTCAGTTTATTTAGCACATGCTTCAAACACCCTGGATTAGGCTTTCTAGATTAGGGTTTCAATTTTAAGCAATCGTTTACTGTTTTATACACTCCGTTTCTTCGAAATTCTATTCTAAATCATGAAGCCTAATCATTCCCCACAAAAATTTCTTAAAATGTCGCATATTACTCGGTTTTTATAGCACGTACTTCAAACCTTCCAAATTAGGGTTTTCAAATTATGGTTTCAATTTTATGCACTCTTTTACTATGTTATACACTCCGTTTCTTTGACATTCTATTATAAATGATCGAGCCTAATCAATCCTGACAAAAATTTTGACAAATGTCGAGCGGTACTCGGATTTTTTTTGCACGTGCTTCAAACATCCCAGATTAGGGTTTCGATTCTAAGCACTCTTTTGCTGTTTTATTTATGCACTCCGTTTCTTCGAAATTCTATTATAAATCATTATGCCTGATCATTCCCCACTAAAATTTTGAAAAACGTAGATTGTTACTCAGTTTATTTAGCACATGCTTCAAACACCCTGGATTAGGGTTTCTAGATTAGGGTTTCAATTTTAAGCAATCGTTTACTGTTTTATACACTTCGTTTCTTTGAAATTCTATTCTAAATCATGAAGCCTAATCATTCCCCACAAAAATTTCTTAAAATGTCGCATATTACTCGGTTTTTATAGCACGTACTTCAAACCTTCCAAATTAGGGTTTTCAAATTATGGTTTCAATTTTAAGCACTCTTTTACTATGTTATACACTCCGTTTCTTTGACATTCTATTATAAATGATCGAGCCTGATCAATCCTGACAAAAATTTTGACAAATGTCGAGCGGTACTCGGATTTTTTTTGCACGTGCTTCAAACATCCCAGATTAGGGTTTCGATTCTAAGCACTCTTTTGCTGTTTTATTTATGCACTCCGTTTCTTCGAAATTCTATTATAAATCATTATGCCTGATCATTCCCCACTAAAATTTTGAAAAACGTAGATTGTTACTCAGTTTATTTAGCACATGCTTCAAACACCCTGGATTAGGGTTTCTAGATTAGGGTTTCAATTTTAAGCAATCGTTTACTGTTTTATACACTCCGTTTCTTCGAAATTCTATTCTAAATCATGAAGCCTAATCATTCCCCACAAAAATTTCTTAAAATGTCGCATATTACTCGGTTTTTATAGCACGTACTTCAAACCTTCCAAATTAGGGTTTTCAAATTATGGTTTCAATTTTAAGCACTCTTTTACTATGTTATACACTCCGTTTCTTTGACATTCTATTATAAATGATCGAGCCTGATCAATCCTGACAAAAATTTTGACAAATGTCGAGCGGTACTCGGATTTTTTTTGCACGTGCTTCAAACATCCCAGATTAGGGTTTCGATTCTAAGCACTCTTTTGCTGTTTTATTTATGCACTCCGTTTCTTCGAAATTCTATTATAAATCATTATGCCTGATCATTCCCCACTAAAATTTTGAAAAACGTAGATTGTTACTCAGTTTATTTAGCACATGCTTCAAACGCCCTAGATTAGGGTTTCAATTTTAAGCAATCGTTTACTGTTTTATACACTCCGTTTCTTCGAAATTCTATTCTAAATCATGAAGCCTAATCATTCCCCACAAAAATTTCTTAAAATGTCGCATATTACTCGGTTTTTATAGCACGTACTTCAAACCTTCCAAATTAGGGTTTTCAAATTATGGTTTCAATTTCAAGCACTCTTTTACTATGTTATACACTCCGTTTCTTTGACATTCTATTATAAATGATCAAGCCTGATCAATCCTGACAAAAATTTTGACAAATGTCGAGCGGTACTCGGATTTTTTTTGCACGTGCTTCAAACATCCCAGATTAGGGTTTCGATTCTAAGCACTCTTTTGCTGTTTTATTTATGCACTCCGTTTCTTCGAAATTCTATCATAAATCATTATGCCTGATCATTCCCCACTAAAATTTTGAAAAACGTAGATTGTTACTCGGTTTATTTAGCACATGCTTCAAACACCCTGGATTAGGGTTTCTAGATTAGGGTTTCAATTTTAAGCAATCGTTTACTGTTTTATACACTCCGTTTCTTCGAAATTCTATTCTAAATCATGAAGCCTAATCATTCCCCACAAAAATTTCTTAAAATGTCGCATATTACTCGGTTTTTATTGCACGTACTTCAAACCTTCCAAATTAGGGTTTTCAAATTATGGTTTCAATTTTAAGCACTCTTTTACTATGTTATACACTCCGTTTCTTTGACATTCTATTATAAATGATCGATCCTAATCAATCCTGACAAAAATTTTGACAAATGTCGAGCGGTACTCGGATTTTTTTTGCACGTGCTTCAAACATCCCAGATTAGGGTTTCGATTCTAAGCACTCTTTTGCTGTTTTATTTATGCACTCCGTTTCTTCGAAATTCTATTATAAATCATTATGCCTGATCATTCCCCACTAAAATTTTGAAAAACGTAGATTGTTACACAGTTTATTTAGCACATGCTTCAAACACCCTGGATTAGGGTTTCTAGATTAGGGTTTCAATTTTAAGCAATCGTGTACTGTTTTATACACTCCGTTTCTTCGAAATTCTATTCTAAATCATGAAGCCTAATCATTCCCCACAAAAATTTCTTAAAATGTCGCATATTACTCGGTTTTTATAGCACGTACTTCAAACCTTCCAAATTAGGGTTTTCAAATTATGGTTTCAATTTTAAGCACTCTTTTACTATGTTATACACTCCGTTTCTTTGACATTCTATTATAAAAGATCGAGCCTGATGAATCCTGACAAAAATTTTGACAAATGTCGAGCGGTACTCAGATTTTTTTTGCACGTGCTTCAAACATCCCAGATTAGGGTTTCGATTCTAAGCACTCTTTTGCTGTTTTATTTATGCACTCCGTTTCTTCGAAATTCTATTATAAATCATTATGCCTGATCATTCCCCACTAAAATTTTGAAAAACTTAGACTGTTACTCAGTTTATTTAGCACATGCTTCAAACGCCCTAGATTAGGGTTTCAATTTTAAGCAATCGTTTACTGTTTTATACACTCCGTTTCTTCGAAATTCTATTCTAAATCATGAAGCCTAATCATTCCCCACAAAAATTTCTTAAAATGTCGCATATTACTCGGTTTTTATAGCACGTACTTCAAACCTTCCAAATTAGGGTTTTCAAATTATGGTTTCAATTTCAAGCACTCTTTTACTATGTTATACACTCCGTTTCTTTGACATTCTATTATAAATGATCAAGCCTGATCAATCCTGACAAAAATTTTGACAAATGTCGAGCGGTACTCGGATTTTTTTTGCACGTGCTTCAAACATCCCAGATTAGGGTTTCGATTCTAAGCACTCTTTTGCTGTTTTATTTATGCACTCCGTTTCTTCGAAATTCTATCATAAATCATTATGCCTGATCATTCCCCACTAAAATTTTGAAAAACGTAGGTTGTTACTCGGTTTATTTAGCACATGCTTCAAACACCCTGGATTAGGGTTTCTAGATTAGGGTTTCAATTTTAAGCAATCGTTTACTGTTTTATACACTCCGTTTCTTCGAAATTCTATTCTAAATCATGAAGCCTAATCATTCCCCACAAAAATTTCTTAAAATGTCGCATATTACTCGGTTTTTATTGCACGTACTTCAAACCTTCCAAATTAGGGTTTTCAAATTATGGTTTCAATTTTAAGCACTCTTTTACTATGTTATACACTCCGTTTCTTTGACATTCTATTATAAATGATCGAGCCTAATCAATCCTGACAAAAATTTTGACAAATGTCGAGCGGTACTCGGATTTTTTTTGCACGTGCTTCAAACATCCCAGATTAGGGTTTCGATTCTAAGCACTCTTTTGCTGTTTTATTTATGCACTCCGTTTCTTCGAAATTCTATTATAAATCATTATGCCTGATCATTCCCCACTAAAATTTTGAAAAACGTAGATTGTTACACAGTTTATTTAGCACATGCTTCAAACACCCTGGATTAGGGATTCTAGATTAGGGTTTCAATTTTAAGCAATCGTTTACTGTTTTATACACTCCGTTTCTTCGAAATTCTATTCTAAATCATGAAGCCTAATCATTCCCCATAAAAATTTCTTAAAATGTCGCATATTACTCGGTTTTTATAGCACGTACTTCAAACCTTCCAAATTAGGGTTTTCAAATTATGGTTTCAATTTTAAGCACTCTTTTACTATGTTATACACTCCGTTTCTTTGACATTCTATTATAAATGATCGAGCCTGATCAATCCTGACAAAAATTTTGACAAATGTCGAGCGGTGCTCAGATTTTTTTTGCACGTGCTTCAAACATCCCAGATTAGGGTTTTGATTATAAGCACTCTTTTGCTGTTTTATTTATGCACTCCGTTTCTTCGAAATTCTATTATAAATCATTATGCCTGATCATTCCCCACTAAAATTTTGAAAAACTTAGACTGTTACTCAGTTTATTTAGCACATGCTTCAAACGCCCTAGATTAGGGTTTCAATTTTAAGCAATCGTTTATTGTTTTATACACTCCGTTTCTTCGAAATTCTATTCTAAATCATGAAGCCTAATCATTCCCCACAAAAATTTCTTAAAATGTCGCATATTACTCGGTTTTTATAGCACGTACTTCAAACCTTCCAAATTAGGGTTTTCAAATTATGGTTTCAATTTCAAGCACTCTTTTACTATGTTATACACTCCGTTTCTTTGACATTCTATTATAAATGATCAAGCCTGATCAATCCTGACAAAAATTTTGACAAATGTCGAGCGGAACTCGGATTTTTTTTGCACGTGCTTCAAACATCCCAGATTAGGGTTTCGATTCTAAGCACTCTTTTGCTGTTTTATTTATGCACTCCGTTTCTTCGAAATTCTATTATAAATCATTATGCCTGATCATTCCCCACTAAAATTTTGAAAAACGTAGATTGTTACTCAGTTTATTTAGCACATGCTTCAAACACCCTGGATTAGGGTTTCTAGATTAGGGTTTCAATTTTAAGCAATCGTTTACTGTTTTATACACTCCGTTTCTTCGAAATTCTATTCTAAATCATGAAGCCTAATCATTCCCCGCAAAAATTTCTTAAAATGTCGCATACTACTCGGTTTTTATAGCACGTACTTCAAACCTTCCAAATTAGGGTTTTCAAATTATGGTTTCAATTTTAAGCACTCTTTTACTATGTTATACACTCCGTTTCTTTGACATTCTATTATAAATGATCGAGCCTGATCAATCCTGACAAAAATTTTGACAAATGTCGAGCGGTACTCGGATTTTTTTTGCACGTGCTTCAAACATCCCAGATTAGGGTTTCGATTCTAAGCACTCTTTTGCTGTTTTATTTATGCACTCCGTTTCTTCGAAATTCTATTATAAATCATTATGCCTGATCATTCCCCACTAAAATTTTGAAAAACGTAGATTGTTACTCAGTTTATTTAGCACATGCTTCAAACACCCTGGATTAGGGTTTCTAGATTAGGGTTTCAATTTTAAGCAATCGTTTACTGTTTTATACACTCCGTTTCTTCGAAATTCTATTCTAAATCATGAAGCCTAATCATTCCCCACAAAAATTTCTTAAAATGTCGCATATTACTCGGTTTTTATAGCACGTACTTCAAACCTTCCAAATTAGGGTTTTCAAATTATGGTTTCAATTTTAAGCACTCTTTTACTATGTTATACACTCCGTTTCTTTGACATTCTATTATAAATGATCGAGCCTGATCAATCCTGACAAAAATTTTGACAAATGTCGAGCGGTGCTCAGATTTTTTTTGCACGTGCTTCAAACATCCCAGATTAGGGTTTTGATTATAAGCACTCTTTTGCTGTTTTATTTATGCACTCCGTTTCTTCGAAATTCTATTATAAATCATTATGCCTGATCATTCCCCACTAAAATTTTGAAAAACTTAGACTGTTACTCAGTTTATTTAGCACATGCTTCAAACGCCCTAGATTAGGGTTTCAATTTTAAGCAATCGTTTACTGTTTTATACACTCCGTTTCTTCGAAATTCTATTCTAAATCATGAAGCCTAATCATTCCCCACAAAAATTTCTTAAAATGTCGCATATTACTCGGTTTTTATAGCACGTACTTCAAACCTTCCAAATTAGGGTTTTCAAATTATGGTTTCAATTTCAAGCACTCTTTTACTATGTTATACACTCCGTTTCTTTGACATTCTATTATAAATGATCAAGCCTGATCAATCCTGACAAAAATTTTGACAAATGTCGAGCGGTACTCGGATTTTTTTTGCACGTGCTTCAAACATCCCAGATTAGGGTTTCGATTCTAAGCACTCTTTTGCTGTTTTATTTATGCACTCCGTTTCTTCGAAATTCTATCATAAATCATTATGCCTGATCATTCCCCACTAAAATTTTGAAAAACGTAGATTGTTACTCGGTTTATTTAGCACATGCTTCAAACACCCTGGATTAGGGTTTCTAGATTAGGGTTTCAATTTTAAGCAATCGTTTACTGTTTTATACACTCTGTTTCTTCGAAATTCTATTCTAAATCATGAAGCCTAATCATTCCCCACAAAAATTTCTTAAAATGTCGCATATTACTCGGTTTTTATTGCACGTACTTCAAACCTTCCAAATTAGGGTTTTCAAATTATGGTTTCAATTTTAAGCACTCTTTTACTATGTTATACACTCCGTTTCTTTGACATTCTATTATAAATGATCGAGCCTAATCAATCCTGACAAAAATTTTGACAAATGTCGAGCGGTACTCGGATTTTTTTTGCACGTGCTTCAAACATCCCAGATTAGGGTTTCGATTCTAAGCACTCTTTTGCTGTTTTATTTATGCACTCCGTTTCTTCGAAATTCTATTATAAATCATTATGCCTGATCATTCCCCACTAAAATTTTGAAAAACGTAGATTGTTACACAGTTTATTTAGCACATGCTTCAAACACCCTGGATTAGGGTTTCTAGATTAGGGTTTCAATTTTAAGCAATCGTGTACTGTTTTATACACTCCGTTTCTTCGAAATTCTATTCTAAATCATGAAGCCTAATCATTCCCCACAAAAATTTCTTAAAATGTCGCATATTACTCGGTTTTTATAGCACGTACTTCAAACCTTCCAAATTAGGGTTTTCAAATTATGGTTTCAATTTTAAGCACTCTTTTACTATGTTATACACTCCGTTTCTTTGACATTCTATTATAAAAGATCGAGCCTGATGAATCCTGACAAAAATTTTGACAAATGTCGAGCGGTACTCAGATTTTTTTTGCACGTGCTTCAAACATCCCAGATTAGGGTTTCGATTCTAAGCACTCTTTTGCTGTTTTATTTATGCACTCCGTTTCTTCGAAATTCTATTATAAATCATTATGCCTGATCATTCCCCACTAAAATTTTGAAAAACGTAGATTGTTACACAGTTTATTTAGCACATGCTTCAAACACCCTGGATTAGGGTTTCTAGATTAGGGTTTCAATTTTAAGCAATCGTGTACTGTTTTATACACTCCGTTTCTTCGAAATTCTATTCTAAATCATGAAGCCTAATCATTCCCCACAAAAATTTCTTAAAATGTCGCATATTACTCGGTTTTTATAGCACGTACTTCAAACCTTCCAAATTAGGGTTTTCAAATTATGGTTTCAATTTTAAGCACTCTTTTACTATGTTATACACTCCGTTTCTTTGACATTCTATTATAAAAGATCGAGCCTGATGAATCCTGACAAAAATTTTGACAAATGTCGAGCGGTACTCAGATTTTTTTTGCACGTGCTTCAAACATCCCAGATTAGGGTTTCGATTCTAAGCACTCTTTTGCTGTTTTATTTATGCACTCCGTTTCTTCGAAATTCTATTATAAATCATTATGCCTGATCATTCCCCACTAAAATTTTGAAAAACGTAGATTGTTACTCAGTTTATTTAGCACATGCTTCAAACACCCTGGATTAGGGATTCTAGATTAGGGTTTCAATTTTAAGCAATCGTTTACTGTTTTATACACTCCGTTTCTTCGAAATTCTATTCTAAATCATGAAGCCTAATCATTCCCCACAAAAATTTCTTAAAATGTCGCATATTACTCGGTTTTTATAGCACGTACTTCAAACCTTCCAAATTAGGGTTTTCAAATTATGGTTTCAATTTTAAGCACTCTTTTACTATGTTATACACTCCGTTTCTTTGACATTCTATTATAAAAGATCGAGCCTGATGAATCCTGACAAAAATTTTGACAAATGTCGAGCGGTACTCAGATTTTTTTTGCACGTGCTTCAAACATCCCAGATTAGGGTTTCGATTCTAAGCACTCTTTTGCTGTTTTATTTATGCACTCCGTTTCTTCGAAATTCTATTATAAATCATTATGCCTGATCATTCCCCACTAAAATTTTGAAAAACGTAGATTGTTACTCAGTTTATTTAGCACATGCTTCAAACACCCTGGATTAGGGATTCTAGATTAGGGTTTCAATTTTAAGCAATCGTTTACTGTTTTATACACTCCGTTTCTTCGAAATTCTATTCTAAATCATGAAGCCTAATCATTCCCCACAAAAATTTCTTAAAATGTCGCATATTACTCGGTTTTTATAGCACGTACTTCAAACCTTCCAAATTAGGGTTTTCAAATTATGGTTTCAATTTTAAGCACTCTTTTACTATGTTATACACTCCGTTTCTTTGGAATTCTATTATAAATGATCGAGCCTGATCAATCCTGACAAAAATTTTGACAAATGTCGAGCGGTGCTCAGATTTTTTTTGCACGTGCTTCAAACATCCCAGATTAGGGTTTTGATTATAAGCACTCTTTTGCTGTTTTATTTATGCACTCCGTTTCTTCGAAATTCTATTATAAATCATTATGCCTGATCATTCCCCACTAAAATTTTGAAAAACTTAGACTGTTACTCAGTTTATTTAGCACATGCTTCAAACGCCCTAGATTAGGGTTTCAATTTTAAGCAATCGTTTACTGTTTTATACACTCCGTTTCTTCGAAATTCTATTCTAAATCATGAAGCCTAATCATTCCCCACAAAAATTTCTTAAAATGTCGCATATTACTCGGTTTTTATAGCACGTACTTCAAACCTTCCAAATTAGGGTTTTCAAATTATGGTTTCAATTTCAAGCACTCTTTTACTATGTTATACACTCCGTTTCTTTGACATTCTATTATAAATGATCAAGCCTGATCAATCCTGACAAAAATTTTGACAAATGTCGAGCGGTACTCGGATTTTTTTTGCACGTGCTTCAAACATCCCAGATTAGGGTTTCGATTCTAAGCACTCTTTTGCTGTTTTATTTATGCACTCCGTTTCTTCGAAATTCTATTATAAATCATTATGCCTGATCATTCCCCACTAAAATTTTGAAAAACGTAGATTGTTACTCAGTTTATTTAGCACATGCTTCAAACACCCTGGATTAGGGTTTCTAGATTAGGGTTTCAATTTTAAGCAATCGTTTACTGTTTTATACACTCCGTTTCTTCGAAATTCTATTCTAAATCATGAAGCCTAATCATTCCCCACAAAAATTTCTTAAAATGTCGCATATTACTCGGTTTTTATAGCACGTACTTCAAACCTTCCAAATTAGGGTTTTCAAATTATGGTTTCAATTTTAAGCACTCTTTTACTATGTTATACACTCCGTTTCTTTGACATTCTATTATAAATGATCGAGCCTGATCAATCCTGACAAAAATTTTGACAAATGTCGAGCGGTACTCGGATTTTTTTTGCACGTGCTTCAAACATCCCAGATTAGGGTTTCGATTCTAAGCACTCTTTTGCTGTTTTATTTATGCACTCCGTTTCTTCGAAATTCTATTATAAATCATTATGCCTGATCATTCCCCACTAAAATTTTGAAAAACGTAGATTGTTACTCAGTTTATTTAGCACATGCTTCAAACACCCTGGATTAGGGTTTCTAGATTAGGGTTTCAATTTTAAGCAATCGTTTACTGTTTTATACACTCCGTTTCTTCGAAATTCTATTCTAAATCATGAAGCCTAATCATTCCCCACAAAAATTTCTTAAAATGTCGCATATTACTCGGTTTTTATAGCACGTACTTCAAACCTTCCAAATTAGGGTTTTCAAATTATGGTTTCAATTTTAAGCACTCTTTTACTATGTTATACACTCCGTTTCTTTGACATTCTATTATAAATGATCGAGCCTGATCAATCCTGACAAAAATTTTGACAAATGTCGAGCGGTGCTCAGATTTTTTTTGCACGTGCTTCAAACATCCCAGATTAGGGTTTTGATTATAAGCACTCTTTTGCTGTTTTATTTATGCACTCCGTTTCTTCGAAATTCTATTATAAATCATTATGCCTGATCATTCCCCACTAAAATTTTGAAAAACTTAGACTGTTACTCAGTTTATTTAGCACATGCTTCAAACGCCCTAGATTAGGGTTTCAATTTTAAGCAATCGTTTACTGTTTTATACACTCCGTTTCTTCGAAATTCTATTCTAAATCATGAAGCCTAATCATTCCCCACAAAAATTTCTTAAAATGTCGCATATTACTCGGTTTTTATAGCACGTACTTCAAACCTTCCAAATTAGGGTTTTCAAATTATGGTTTCAATTTCAAGCACTCTTTTACTATGTTATACACTCCGTTTCTTTGACATTCTATTATAAATGATCAAGCCTGATCAATCCTGACAAAAATTTTGACAAATGTCGAGCGGTACTCGGATTTTTTTTGCACGTGCTTCAAACATCCCAGATTAGGGTTTCGATTCTAAGCACTCTTTTGCTGTTTTATTTATGCACTCCGTTTCTTCGAAATTCTATTATAAATCATTATGCCTGATCATTCCCCACTAAAATTTTGAAAAACGTAGATTGTTACTCAGTTTATTTAGCACATGCTTCAAACACCCTGGATTAGGGTTTCTAGATTAGGGTTTCAATTTTAAGCAATCGTTTACTGTTTTATACACTCCGTTTCTTCGAAATTCTATTCTAAATCATGAAGCCTAATCATTCCCCACAAAAATTTCTTAAAATGTCGCATATTACTCGGTTTTTATAGCACGTACTTCAAACCTTCCAAATTAGGGTTTTCAAATTATGGTTTCAATTTTAAGCACTCTTTTACTATGTTATACACTCCGTTTCTTTGACATTCTATTATAAATGATCGAGCCTGATCAATCCTGACAAAAATTTTGACAAATGTCGAGCGGTACTCGGATTTTTTTTGCACGTGCTTCAAACATCCCAGATTAGGGTTTCGATTCTAAGCACTCTTTTGCTGTTTTATTTATGCACTCCGTTTCTTCGAAATTCTATTATAAATCATTATGCCTGATCATTCCCCACTAAAATTTTGAAAAACGTAGATTGTTACTCAGTTTATTTAGCACATGCTTCAAACACCCTGGATTAGGGTTTCTAGATTAGGGTTTCAATTTTAAGCAATCGTTTACTGTTTTATACACTCCGTTTCTTCGAAATTCTATTCTAAATCATGAAGCCTAATCATTCCCCACAAAAATTTCTTAAAATGTCGCATATTACTCGGTTTTTATAGCACGTACTTCAAACCTTCCAAATTAGGGTTTTCAAATTATGGTTTCAATTTTAAGCACTCTTTTACTATGTTATACACTCCGTTTCTTTGACATTCTATTATAAATGATCGAGCCTGATCAATCCTGACAAAAATTTTGACAAATGTCGAGCGGTACTCGGATTTTTTTTGCACGTGCTTCAAACATCCCAGATTAGGGTTTCGATTCTAAGCACTCTTTTGCTGTTTTATTTATGCACTCCGTTTCTTCGAAATTCTATTCTAAATCATGAAGCCTAATCATTCCCCACAAAAATTTCTTAAAATGTCGCATATTACTCGGTTTTTATAGCACGTACTTCAAACCTTCCAAATTAGGGTTTTCAAATTATGGTTTCAATTTTAAGCACTCTTTTACTATGTTATACACTCCGTTTCTTTGACATTCTATTATAAATGATCGAGCCTGATCAATCCTGACAAAAATTTCGACAAATGTCGAGCGGTACTCAGATTTTTTTTGCACGTGCTTCAAACATCCCAGATTAGGGTTTCGATTCTAAGCACTCTTTTGCTGTTTTATTTATGCACTCCGTTTCTTCGAAATTCTATTATAAATCATTATGCCTGATCATTCCCCACTAAAATTTTGAAAAACGTAGATTGTTACTCAGTTTATTTAGCACATGCTTCAAACACCCTGGATTAGGGTTTCTAGATTAGAGTTTCAATTTTAAGCAATCGTTTACTGTTTTATACACTCCGTTTCTTCGAAATTCTATTCTAAATCATGAAGCCTAATCATTCCCCACAAAAATTTCTTAAAATGTCGCATATTACTCGGTTTTTATAGCACGTACTTCAAACCTTCCAAATTAGGGTTTTCAAATTATGGTTTCAATTTTAAGCACTCTTTTACTATGTTATACGCTCCGTTTCTTTGACATTCTATTATAAATGATCGAGCCTGATCAATCCTGACAAAAATTTTGACAAATGTCGAGCGGTACTCGGATTTTTTTTGCACGTGCTTCAAACATCCCAGATTAGGGTTTCGATTCTAAGCACTCTTTTGCTGTTTTATTTATGCACTCCGTTTCTTCGAAATTCTATCATAAATCATTATGCCTGATCATTCCCCACTAAAATTTTGAAAAACGTATTTTGTTACTCGGTTTATTTAGCACATGCTTCAAACACCCTGGATTAGGGTTTCTAGATTAGGGTTTCAATTTTAAGCAATCGTTTACTGTTTTATACACTCCGTTTCTTCGAAATTCTATTCTAAATCATGAAGCCTAATCATTCCCCATAAAAATTTCTTAAAATGTCGCATATTACTCGGTTTTTATAGCACGTACTTCAAACCTTCCAAATTAGGGTTTTCAAATTATGGTTTCAATTTTAAGCACTCTTTTACTATGTTATACACTCCGTTTCTTTGACATTCTATTATAAATGATCGAGCCTGATCAATCCTGACAAAAATTTTGACAAATGTCGAGCGGTACTCAGATTTTTTTTGCACGTGCTTCAAACATCCCAGATTAGGGTTTCGATTCTAAGCACTCTTTTGCTGTTTTATTTATGCACTCCGTTTCTTCGAAATTCTATTATAAATCATTATGCCTGATCATTCCCCACTAAAATTTTGAAAAACGTAGATTGTTACTCAGTTTATTTAGCACATGCTTCAAACACCCTGGATTAGGGTTTCTAGATTAGGGTTTCAATTTTAAGCAATCGTTTACTGTTTTATACACTCCGTTTCTTCGAAATTCTATTCTAAATCATGAAGCCTAATCATTCCCCACAAAAATTTCTTAAAATGTCGCATATTACTCGGTTTTTATAGCACGTACTTCAAACCTTCCAAATTAGGGTTTTCAAATTATGGTTTCAATTTTAAGCACTCTTTTACTATGTTATACACTCCGTTTCTTTGACATTCTATTATAAATGATCGAGCCTAATCAATCCTGACAAAAATTTTGACAAATGTCGAGCGGTACTCGGATTTTTTTTGCACGTGCTTCAAACATCCCAGATTAGGGTTTCGATTCTAAGCACTCTTTTGCTGTTTTATTTATGCACTCCGTTTCTTCGAAATTCTATTATAAATCATTATGCCTGATCATTCCCCACTAAAATTTTTAAAAACGTAGATTGTTACTCAGTTTATTTAGCACATGCTTCAAACACCCTGGATTAGGGTTTCTAGATTAGGGTTTCAATTTTAAGCAATCGTTTACTGTTTTATACACTCCGTTTCTTCGAAATTCTATTCTAAATCATGAAGCCTAATCATTCCCCACAAAAATTTCTTAAAATGTCGCATATTACTCGGTTTTTATAGCACGTACTTCAAACCTTCCAAATTAGGGTTTTCAAATTATGGTTTCAATTTTAAGCACTCTTTTACTATGTTATACGCTCCGTTTCTTTGACATTCTATTATAAATGATCGAGCCTGATCAATCCTGACAAAAATTTTGACAAATGTCGAGCGGTACTCGGATTTTTTTTGCACGTGCTTCAAACATCCCAGATTAGGGTTTCGATTCTAAGCACTCTTTTGCTGTTTTATTTATGCACTCCGTTTCTTCGAAATTCTATTATAAATCATTATGCCTGATCATTCCCCACTAAAATTTTTAAAAACGTAGATTGTTACTCAGTTTATTTAGCACATGCTTCAAACACCCTGGATTAGGGTTTCTAGATTAGGGTTTCAATTTTAAGCAATCGTTTACTGTTTTATACACTCCGTTTCTTCGAAATTCTATTCTAAATCATGAAGCCTAATCATTCCCCACAAAAATTTCTTAAAATGTCGCATATTACTCGGTTTTTATAGCACGTACTTCAAACCTTCCAAATTAGGGTTTTCAAATTATGGTTTCAATTTTAAGCACTCTTTTACTATGTTATACACTCCGTTTCTTTGACATTCTATTATAAATGATCGAGCCTGATCAATCCTGACAAAAATTTTGACAAATGTCGAGCGGTACTCAGATTTTTTTTGCACGTGCTTCAAACATCCCAGATTAGGGTTTCGATTCTAAGCACTCTTTTGCTGTTTTATTTATGCACTCCGTTTCTTCGAAATTCTATTATAAATCATTATGCCTGATCATTCCCCACTAAAATTTTGAAAAACGTAGATTGTTACTCAGTTTATTTAGCACATGCTTCAAACACCCTGGATTAGGGTTTCTAGATTAGGGTTTCAATTTTAAGCAATCGTTTACTGTTTTATACACTCCGTTTCTTCGAAATTCTATTCTAAATCATGAAGCCTAATCATTCCCCACAAAAATTTCTTAAAATGTCGCATATTACTCGGTTTTTATAGCACGTACTTCAAACCTTCCAAATTAGGGTTTTCAAATTATGGTTTCAATTTTAAGCACTCTTTTACTATGTTATACACTCCGTTTCTTTGACATTCTATTATAAATGATCGAGCCTAATCAATCCTGACAAAAATTTTGACAAATGTCGAGCGGTACTCGGATTTTTTTTGCACGTGCTTCAAACATCCCAGATTAGGGTTTCGATTCTAAGCACTCTTTTGCTGTTTTATTTATGCACTCCGTTTCTTCGAAATTCTATTATAAATCATTATGCCTGATCATTCCCCACTAAAATTTTTAAAAACGTAGATTGTTACTCAGTTTATTTAGCACATGCTTCAAACACCCTGGATTAGGGTTTCTAGATTAGGGTTTCAATTTTAAGCAATCGTTTACTGTTTTATACACTCCGTTTCTTCGAAATTCTATTCTAAATCATGAAGCCTAATCATTCCCCACAAAAATTTCTTAAAATGTCGCATATTACTCGGTTTTTATAGCACGTACTTCAAACCTTCCAAATTAGGGTTTTCAAATTATGGTTTCAATTTTAAGCACTCTTTTACTATGTTATACGCTCCGTTTCTTTGACATTCTATTATAAATGATCGAGCCTGATCAATCCTGACAAAAATTTTGACAAATGTCGAGCGGTACTCGGATTTTTTTTGCACGTGCTTCAAACATCCCAGATTAGGGTTTCGATTCTAAGCACTCTTTTGCTGTTTTATTTATGCACTCCGTTTCTTCGAAATTCTATTATAAATCATTATGCCTGATCATTCCCCACTAAAATTTTTAAAAACGTAGATTGTTACTCAGTTTATTTAGCACATGCTTCAAACACCCTGGATTAGGGTTTCTAGATTAGGGTTTCAATTTTAAGCAATCGTTTACTGTTTTATACACTCCGTTTCTTCGAAATTCTATTCTAAATCATGAAGCCTAATCATTCCCCACAAAAATTTCTTAAAATGTCGCATATTACTCGGTTTTTATAGCACGTACTTCAAACCTTCCAAATTAGGGTTTTCAAATTATGGTTTCAATTTTAAGCACTCTTTTACTATGTTATACACTCCGTTTCTTTGACATTCTATTATAAATGATCGAGCCTGATCAATCCTGACAAAAATTTTGACAAATGTCGAGCGGTACTCAGATTTTTTTTGCACGTGCTTCAAACATCCCAGATTAGGGTTTCGATTCTAAGCACTCTTTTGCTGTTTTATTTATGCACTCCGTTTCTTCGAAATTCTATTATAAATCATTATGCCTGATCATTCCCCACTAAAATTTTGAAAAACGTAGATTGTTACTCAGTTTATTTAGCACATGCTTCAAACACCCTGGATTAGGGTTTCTAGATTAGAGTTTCAATTTTAAGCAATCGTTTACTGTTTTATACACTCCGTTTCTTCGAAATTCTATTCTAAATCATGAAGCCTAATCATTCCTCACAAAAATTTCTTAAAATGTCGCATATTACTCGGTTTTTATAGCACGTACTTCAAACCTTCCAAATTAGGGTTTTCAAATTATGGTTTCAATTTTAAGCACTCTTTTACTATGTTATACACTCCGTTTCTTTGACATTCTATTATAAATGATCGAGCCTGATCAATCCTGACAAAAATTTTGACAAATGTCGAGCGGTACTCGGATTTTTTTTGCACGTGCTTCAAACATCCCAGATTAGGGTTTCGATTCTAAGCACTCTTTTGCTGTTTTATTTATGCACTCCGTTTCTTCGAAATTCTATCATAAATCATTATGCCTGATCATTCCCCACTAAAATTTTGGAAAATGTATTTTGTTACTCGGTTTATTTAGCACATGCTTCAAACACCCTGGATTAGGGTTTCTAGATTAGGGTTTCAATTTTAAGCAATCGTTTACTGTTTTATACACTCCGTTTCTTCGAAATTCTATTCTAAATCATGAAGCCTAATCATTCCCCATAAAAATTTCTTAAAATGTCGCATATTACTCGGTTTTTATAGCACGTACTTCAAACCTTCCAAATTAGGGTTTTCAAATTATGGTTTCAATTTTAAGCACTCTTTTACTATGTTATACACTCCGTTTCTTTGACATTCTATTATAAATGATCGAGCCTGATTAATCCTGACAAAAATTTTGACAAATGTCCAGCGGTACTCGGATTTTTTTTGCACGTGCTTCAAACATCCCAGATTAGGGTTTCGATTCTAAGCACTCTTTTGCTGTTTTATTTATGCACTCCGTTTCTTCGAAATTCTATTATAAATCATTATGCCTGATCATTCCCCACTAAAATTTTGAAAAACGTAGATTGTTACTCAGTTTATTTAGCACATGCTTCAAACACCCTGGATTAGGGTTTCTAGATTAGAGTTTCAATTTTAAGCAATCGTTTACTGTTTTATACACTCCGTTTCTTCGAAATTCTATTCTAAATCATGAAGCCTAATCATTCCCCACAAAAATTTCTTAAAATGTCGCATATTACTCGGTTTTTATAGCACGTACTTCAAACCTTCCAAATTAGGGTTTTCAAATTATGGTTTCAATTTTAAGCACTCTTTTACTATGTTATACACTCCGTTTCTTTGACATTCTATTATAAATGATCGAGCCTGATCAATCCTGACAAAAATTTTGACAAATGTCGAGCGGTACTCAGATTTTTTTTGCACGTGCTTCAAACATCCCAGATTAGGGTTTCGATTCTAAGCACTCTTTTGCTGTTTTATTTATGCACTCCGTTTCTTCGAAATTCTATCATAAATCATTATGCCTGATCATTCCCCACAAAAATTTTGAAAAATGTATTTTGTTACTCGGTTTATTTAGCACATGCTTCAAACACCCTGGATTAGGGTTTCTAGATTAGGGTTTCAATTTTAAGCAATCGTTTACTGTTTTATACACTCCGTTTCTTCGAAATTCTATTCTAAATCATGAAGCCTAATCATTCCCCACAAAAATTTCTTAAAATGTCGCATATTACTCGGTTTTTATAGCACGTACTTCAAACCTTCCAAATTAGGGTTTTCAAATTATGGTTTCAATTTTAAGCACTCTTTTAGTATGTTATACACTCCGTTTCTTTGACATTCTATTATAAATGATCGAGCCTGATCAATCCTGACAAAAATTTTGACAAATGTCGAGCGGTACTCGGATTTTTTTTGCACGTGCTTCAAACATCCCAGATTAGGGTTTCGATTCTAAGCACTCTTTTGCTGTTTTATTTATGCACTCCGTTTCTTCGAAATTCTATCATAAATCATTATGCCTGATCATTCCCCACTAAAATTTTGAAAAACGTAGATTGTTACTCGGTTTATTTAGCACATGCTTCAAACACCCTGGATTAGGGTTTCTAGATTAGGGTTTCAATTTTAAGCAATCGTTTACTGTTTTATACACTCCGTTTCTTCGAAATTCTATTCTAAATCATGAAGCCTAATCATTCCCCACAAAAATTTCTTAAAATGTCGCATATTACTCGGTTTTTATAGCACGTACTTCAAACCTTCCAAATTAGGGTTTTCAAATTATGGTTTCAATTTTAAGCACTCTTTTACTATGTTATACACTCCGTTTCTTTGACATTCTATTATAAATGATCGAGCCTGATCAATCCTGACAAAAATTTTGACAAATGTCGAGCGGTACTCAGATTTTTTTTGCACGTGCTTCAAACATCCCAGATTAGGGTTTCGATTCTAAGCACTCTTTTGCTGTTTTATTTATGCACTCCGTTTCTTCGAAATTCTATTATAAATCATTATGCCTGATCATTCCCCACTAAAATTTTGAAAAACGTAGATTGTTACTCAGTTTATTTAGCACATGCTTCAAACACCCTGGATTAGGGTTTCTAGATTAGAGTTTCAATTTTAAGCAATCGTTTACTGTTTTATACACTCCGTTTCTTCGAAATTCTATTCTAAATCATGAAGCCTAATCATTCCCCACAAAAATTTCTTAAAATGTCGCATATTACTCGGTTTTTATTGCACGTACTTCAAACCTTCCAAATTAGGGTTTTCAAATTATGGTTTCAATTTTAAGCACTCTTTTACTATGTTATACACTCCGTTTCTTTGACATTCTATTATAAATGATCGAGCCTGATCAATCCTGACAAAAATTTTGACAAATGTCGAGCGGTACTCGGATTTTTTTTGCACGTGCTTCAAACATCCCAGATTAGGGTTTCGATTCTAAGCACTCTTTTGCTGTTTTATTTATGCACTCCGTTTCTTCGAAATTCTATCATAAATCATTATGCCTGATCATTCCCCACTAAAATTTTGAAAAACGTAGATTGTTACTCGGTTTATTTAGCACATGCTTCAAACACCCTGGATTAGGGTTTCTAGATTAGGGTTTCAATTTTAAGCAATCGTTTACTGTTTTATACACTCCGTTTCTTCGAAATTCTATTCTAAATCATGAAGCCTAATCATTCCCCACAAAAATTTCTTAAAATGTCGCATATTACTCGGTTTTTATAGCACGTACTTCAAACCTTCCAAATTAGGGTTTTCAAATTATGGTTTCAATTTTAAGCACTCTTTTACTATGTTATACACTCCGTTTCTTTGACATTCTATTATAAATGATCGAGCCTGATCAATCCTGACAAAAATTTTGACAAATGTCGAGCGGTACTCAGATTTTTTTTGCACGTGCTTCAAACATCCCAGATTAGGGTTTCGATTCTAAGCACTCTTTTGCTGTTTTATTTATGCACTCCGTTTCTTCGAAATTCTATTATAAATCATTATGCCTGATCATTCCCCACTAAAATTTTGAAAAACGTAGATTGTTACTCAGTTTATTTAGCACATGCTTCAAACACCCTGGATTAGGGTTTCTAGATTAGAGTTTCAATTTTAAGCAATCGTTTACTGTTTTATACACTCCGTTTCTTCGAAATTCTATTCTAAATCATGAAGCCTAATCATTCCCCACAAAAATTTCTTAAAATGTCGCATATTACTCGGTTTTTATAGCACGTACTTCAAACCTTCCAAATTAGGGTTTTCAAATTATGGTTTCAATTTTAAGCACTCTTTTACTATGTTATACACTCCGTTTCTTTGACATTCTATTATAAATGATCGAGCCTGATCAATCCTGACAAAAATTTTGACAAATGTCGAGCGGTACTCGGATTTTTTTTGCACGTGCTTCAAACATCCCAGATTAGGGTTTCGATTCTAAGCACTCTTTTGCTGTTTTATTTATGCACTCCGTTTCTTCGAAATTCTATTATAAATCATTATGCCTGATCATTCCCCACTAAAATTTTGAAAAACGTAGATTGTTACTCAGTTTATTTAGCACGTGCTTCAAACACCCTGGATTAGGGTTTCTAGATTAGGGTTTTAATTTTAAGCAATCGTTTACTGTTTTATACACTCCGTTTCTTCGAAATTCTATTCTAAATCATGAAGCCTAATCATTCCCCACAAAAATTTCTTAAAATGTCGCATATTACTCGGTTTTTATAGCACGTACTTCAAACCTTCCAAATTAGGGTTTTCAAATTATGGTTTCAATTTTAAGCACTCTTTTAGTATGTTATACACTCCGTTTCTTTGACATTCTATTATAAATGATCGAGCCTGATCAATCCTGACAAAAATTTTGACAAATGTCGAGCGGTACTCGGATTTTTTTTGCACGTGCTTCAAACATCCCAGATTAGGGTTTCGATTCTAAGCACTCTTTTGCTGTTTTATTTATGCACTCCGTTTCTTCGAAATTCTATCATAAATCATTATGCCTGATCATTCCCCACTAAAATTTTGAAAAACGTAGATTGTTACTCGGTTTATTTAGCACATGCTTCAAACACCCTGGATTAGGGTTTCTAGATTAGGGTTTCAATTTTAAGCAATCGTTTACTGTTTTATACACTCCGTTTCTTCGAAATTCTATTCTAAATCATGAAGCCTAATCATTCCCCACAAAAATTTCTTAAAATGTCGCATATTACTCGGTTTTTATAGCACGTACTTCAAACCTTCCAAATTAGGGTTTTCAAATTATGGTTTCAATTTTAAGCACTCTTTTACTATGTTATACACTCCGTTTCTTTGACATTCTATTATAAATGATCGAGCCTGATCAATCCTGACAAAAATTTTGACAAATGTCGAGCGGTACTCAGATTTTTTTTGCACGTGCTTCAAACATCCCAGATTAGGGTTTCGATTCTAAGCACTCTTTTGCTGTTTTATTTATGCACTCCGTTTCTTCGAAATTCTATTATAAATCATTATGCCTGATCATTCCCCACTAAAATTTTGAAAAACGTAGATTGTTACTCAGTTTATTTAGCACATGCTTCAAACACCCTGGATTAGGGTTTCTAGATTAGAGTTTCAATTTTAAGCAATCGTTTACTGTTTTATACACTCCGTTTCTTCGAAATTCTATTCTAAATCATGAAGCCTAATCATTCCCCACAAAAATTTCTTAAAATGTCGCATATTACTCGGTTTTTATAGCACGTACTTCAAACCTTCCAAATTAGGGTTTTCAAATTATGGTTTCAATTTTAAGCACTCTTTTACTATGTTATACACTCCGTTTCTTTGACATTCTATTATAAATGATCGAGCCTGATCAATCCTGACAAAAATTTTGACAAATGTCGAGCGGTACTCGGATTTTTTTTGCACGTGCTTCAAACATCCCAGATTAGGGTTTCGATTCTAAGCACTCTTTTGCTGTTTTATTTATGCACTCCGTTTCTTCGAAATTCTATCATAAATCATTATGCCTGATCATTCCCCACTAAAATTTTGAAAAACGTAGATTGTTACTCGGTTTATTTAGCACATGCTTCAAACACCCTGGATTAGGGTTTCTAGATTAGGGTTTCAATTTTAAGCAATCGTTTACTGTTTTATACACTCCGTTTCTTCGAAATTCTATTCTAAATCATGAAGCCTAATCATTCCCCACAAAAATTTCTTAAAATGTCGCATATTACTCGGTTTTTATAGCACGTACTTCAAACCTTCCAAATTAGGGTTTTCAAATTATGGTTTCAATTTTAAGCACTCTTTTACTATGTTATACACTCCGTTTCTTTGACATTCTATTATAAATGATCGAGCCTGATCAATCCTGACAAAAATTTTGACAAATGTCGAGCGGTACTCAGATTTTTTTTGCACGTGCTTCAAACATCCCAGATTAGGGTTTCGATTCTAAGCACTCTTTTGCTGTTTTATTTATGCACTCCGTTTCTTCGAAATTCTATTATAAATCATTATGCCTGATCATTCCCCACTAAAATTTTGAAAAACGTAGATTGTTACTCAGTTTATTTAGCACATGCTTCAAACACCCTGGATTAGGGTTTCTAGATTAGAGTTTCAATTTTAAGCAATCGTTTACTGTTTTATACACTCCGTTTCTTCGAAATTCTATTCTAAATCATGAAGCCTAATCATTCCCCACAAAAATTTCTTAAAATGTCGCATATTACTCGGTTTTTATAGCACGTACTTCAAACCTTCCAAATTAGGGTTTTCAAATTATGGTTTCAATTTTAAGCACTCTTTTACTATGTTATACACTCCGTTTCTTTGACATTCTATTATAAATGATCGAGCCTGATCAATCCTGACAAAAATTTTGACAAATGTCGAGCGGTACTCGGATTTTTTTTGCACGTGCTTCAAACATCCCAGATTAGGGTTTCGATTCTAAGCACTCTTTTGCTGTTTTATTTATGCACTCCGTTTCTTCGAAATTCTATCATAAATCATTATGCCTGATCATTCCCCACTAAAATTTTGAAAAATGTATTTTGTTACTCGGTTTATTTAGCACATGCTTCAAACACCCTGGATTAGGGTTTCTAGATTAGGGTTTCAATTTTAAGCAATCGTTTACTGTTTTATACACTCCGTTTCTTCGAAATTCTATTCTAAATCATGAAGCCTAATCATTCCCCATAAAAATTTCTTAAAATGTCGCATATTACTCGGTTTTTATAGCACGTACTTCAAACCTTCCAAATTAGGGTTTTCAAATTATGGTTTCAATTTTAAGCACTCTTTTACTATGTTATACACTCCGTTTCTTTGACATTCTATTATAAATGATCGAGCCTGATCAATCCTGACAAAAATTTTGACAAATGTCGAGCGGTACTCGGATTTTTTTTGCACGTGCTTCAAACATCCCAGATTAGGGTTTCGATTCTAAGCACTCTTTTGCTGTTTTATTTATGCACTCCGTTTCTTCGAAATTCTATTATAAATCATTATGCCTGATCATTCCCCACTAAAATTTTGAAAAACGTAGACTGTTACTCAGTTTATTTAGCACATGCTTCAAACGCCCTGGATTAGGGTTTCAATTTTAAGCAATCGTTTACTGTTTTATACACTCCGTTTCTTCGAAATTCTATTCTAAATCATGAAGCCTAATCATTCCCCACAAAAATTTCTTAAAATGTCGCATATTACTCGGTTTTATAGCACGTACTTCAAACCTTCCAGATTAAGGTTTTCAAATTATGGTTTCAATTTTAAGCACTCTCTTACTATTTTATACAGTCCGTTTCTTTGACTTTCTATTATAAATGATCGAGCCTGACGAATCCTGACAAAAATTTTTACAAATTTCGAGCGGTACTCGGATTTTTTTTTCACGTGCTTCAAACATCCCAGATTAGGGTTTCGATTCTAAGCACTCTTTTGCTGTTTTATTTATGCACTCCGTTTCTTCGAAATTCTATTATAAATCATTATGCCTGATCATTCCCCACTAAAATTTTGAAAAACATAGACTGTTACTCAGTTTATTAAGAACATGCTTCAAACGCCTTGGATTAGGGTTTTCAGATTAGGGTTTCAATTTTAAGCAATCGTTTACTGTTTTATACACTCCGTTTATTCGAAATTCTATTCTAAATCATGAAGCCTAATCATTCCCCACAAAAATTTCTTAAAATGTCGCATAGTACTCGGTTTTTATAGCACGTACTTCAAACCTTCAAGATTAGGGTTTTCAAATTATGGTTTCAATTTTAAGCACTCTCTTACTATATTATACAGTCCGTTTCTTTGACTTTCTATTATAAATGATCGAGCCTGATCAATCCTGACAAAAATTTTGACAAATGTCGAGCGGTACTCGGATTTTTTTTGCACGTGCTTCAAACATCCCAGATAAGGGTTTCGATTATAAGCACTCTTTTGCTGTTTTATTTATGCACTCCGTTTCTTCGAAATTCTATTATAAATCATTATGCCTGATCATTCCCCACTAAAATTTTGAAAAACGTAGACTGTTACTCAGTTTATTAAGCACATGCTTCAAACGCCTTGGATTAGGGTTTCCAGATTAGGGTTTCAATTTTAAGCAATCGTTTACTATTTTATACACTCCGTTTATTCGAAATTCTATTCTAAATCATGAAGCCTAATCATTCCCCACAAAAATTTCTTAAAATGTCGCATATTACTCAGTTTTCATAGCACGTACTTCAAACCTTCATGATTAGGGTTTTCAAATTATGGTTTCAATTTTAAGCACTCTCTTACTATATTATACAGTCCGTTTCTTTGACTTTCTATTATAAATGATCGAGCCTGATCAATCCTGACAAAAATTTTGACAAATGTCGAGCAGTACTCAGATTTTTTTTGCACGTGCTTCAAACATCCCAGATTAGGGTTTCGATTATAAGCACTCTTTTGCTGTTTTATTTGTGCACTCCGTTTCTTCGAAATTCTATTATAAATCATTATGCCTGATCATTCCCCAGTAAAATTTTGAAAAACGTAGACTGTTACTCAGTTTATTTAGCACATGCTTCAAACGTCCTGGATTAGGGTTTCCAGATTAGGGTTTCAATTTTAAGCAATCGTTGACTGTTTTATACACTCCGTTTATTCGAAATTCTATTCTAAATCATGAAGCCTAATCATTCCCCACAAAAATTTCTTAAAATGTCGCATATTACTCGGTTTTTATAGCACGTACTTCAAACCTTCCAAATTAGGGTTTTCAAATTATGGTTTCAATTTTAAGCACTCTTTTACTATGTTATACACTCCGTTTCTTTGACATTCTATTATAAATGATCGAGCCTGATCAATCCTGACAAAAATTTTGACAAATGTCGAGCGGTACTCGGATTTTTTTTGCACGTGCTTCAAACATCCCAGATTAGGGTTTCGATTCTAAGCACTCTTTTGCTGTTTTATTTATGCACTCCGTTTCTTCGAAATTCTATCATAAATCATTATGCCTGATCATTCCCCACTAAAATTTTGAAAAACGTAGATTGTTACTCGGTTTATTTAGCACATGCTTCAAACACCCTGGATTAGGGTTTCTAGATTAGGGTTTCAATTTTAAGCAATCGTTTACTGTTTTATACACTCCGTTTCTTCAAAATTCTATTCTAAATCATGAAGCCTAATCATTCCCCACAAAAATTTCTTAAAATGTCGCATATTACTCGGTTTTTATAGCACGTACTTCAAACCTTCCAAATTAGGGTTTTCAAATTATGGATTCAATTTTAAGCACTCTTTTACTATGTTATACACTCTGTTTCTTTGACATTCTATTATAAATGATCGAGCCTGATCAATCCTGACAAAAATTTTGACAAATGTCCAGCGGTACTCGGATTTTTTTTGCACGTGCTTCAAACATCCCAGATTAGGGTTTCGATTCTAAGCACTCTTTTGCTGTTTTATTTATGCACTCCGTTTCTTCGAAATTCTATCATAAATCATTATGCCTGATCATTCCCCACTAAAATTTTGAAAAACGTAGATTGTTACTCGGTTTATTTAGCACATGCTTCAAACACCCTGGATTAGGGTTTCTAGATTAGGGTTTCAATTTTAAGCAATCGTTTACTGTTTTATACACTCCGTTTCTTCGAAATTCTATTCTAAATCATGAAGCCTAATCATTCCCCACAAAAATTTCTTAAAATGTCGCATATTACTCGGTTTTTATAGCACGTACTTCAAACCTTCCAAATTAGGGTTTTCAAATTATGGTTTCAATTTTAAGCACTCTTTTACTATGTTATACACTCCGTTTCTTTGACATTCTATTATAAATGATCGAGCCTAATCAATCCTGACAAAAATTTTGACAAATGTCGAGCGGTACTCGGATTTTTTTTGCACGTGCTTCAAACATCCCAGATTAGGGTTTCGATTCTAAGCACTCTTTTGCTGTTTTATTTATGCACTCCGTTTCTTCGAAATTCTATTATAAATCATTATGCCTGATCATTCCCCACTAAAATTTTTAAAAACGTAGATTGTTACTCAGTTTATTTAGCACATGCTTCAAACACCCTGGATTAGGGTTTCTAGATTAGGGTTTCAATTTTAAGCAATCGTTTACTGTTTTATACACTCCGTTTATTCAAAATTCTATTCTAAATCATGAAGCCTAATCATTCCCCACAAAAATTTCTTAAAATGTCGCATATTACTCGGTTTTTATAGCACGTACTTCAAACCTTCAAGATTAGGGTTTTCAAATTATGGTTTCAATTTTAAGCACTCTTTTACTATGTTATACACTCTGTTTCTTTGACATTCTATTATAAATGATCGAGCCTGATCAATCCTGACAAAAATTTTGACAAATGTCCAGCGGTACTCGGATTTTTTTTGCACGTGCTTCAAACATCCCAGATTAGGGTTTCGATTATAAGCACTCTTTTGCTGTTTTATTTATGCACTCCGTTTCTTCGAAATTCTATCATAAATCATTATGCCTGATCATTCCCCACTAAAATTTTGAAAAACGTAGATTGTTACTCGGTTTATTTAGCACATGCTTCAAACACCCTGGATTAGGGTTTCTAGATTAGGGTTTCAATTTTAAGCAATCGTTTACTGTTTTATACACTCCGTTTCTTCGAAATTCTATTCTAAATCATGAAGCCTAATCATTCCCCACAAAAATTTCTTAAAATGTCGCATATTACTCGGTTTTTATAGCACGTACTTCAAACCTTCCAAATTAGGGTTTTCAAATTATGGTTTCAATTTTAAGCACTCTTTTACTATGTTATACACTCCGTTTCTTTGACATTCTATTATAAATGATCGAGCTAATCAATCCTGACAAAAATTTTGACAAATGTCGAGCGGTACTCGGATTTTTTTTGCACGTGCTTCAAACATCCCAGATTAGGGTTTCGATTCTAAGCACTCTTTTGCTGTTTTATTTATGCACTCCGTTTCTTCGAAATTCTATTATAAATCATTATGCCTGATCATTCCCCACTAAAATTTTTAAAAACGTAGATTGTTACTCAGTTTATTTAGCACATGCTTCAAACACCCTGGATTAGGGTTTCTAGATTAGGGTTTCAATTTTAAGCAATCGTTTACTGTTTTATACACTCCGTTTATTCAAAATTCTATTCTAAATCATGAAGCCTAATCATTCCCCACAAAAATTTCTTAAAATGTCGCATATTACTCGGTTTTTATAGCACGTACTTCAAACCTTCAAGATTAGGGTTTTCAAATTATGGTTTCAATTTTAAGCACTCTCTTACTATATTATACAGTCCGTTTCTTTGACTTTCTATTATAAATGATCGAGCCTGATCAATCCTGACAAAAATTTTGACAAATGTCGAGCGGTACTCGGATTTTTTTTGCACGTGCTTCAAACATCCCAGATAAGGGTTTCGATTATAAGCACTCTTTTGCTGTTTTATTTATGCACTCCGTTTCTTCGAAATTCTATTATAAATCATTATGCCTGATCATTCCCCATTAAAATTTTGAAAAACGTAGACTGTTACTCAGTTTATTAAGCACATGCTTCAAACGCCTTGGATTAGGGTTTCCAGATTAGGGTTTCAATTTTAAGCAATCGTTTACTGTTTTATACACTCCGTTTATTCGAAATTCTATTCTAAATCATGAAGCCTAATCATTCCCCACAAAAATTTCTTAAAATGTCGCATATTACTCAGTTTTCATAGCACGTACTTCAAACCTTCATGATTAGGGTTTTCAAATTATGGTTTCAATTTTAAGCACTCTCTTACTATATTATACAGTCCGTTTCTTTGACTTTCTATTATAAATGATCGAGCATGATCAATCCTGACAAAAATTTTGACAAATGTCGAGCAGTACTCAGATTTTTTTTGCACGTGCTTCAAACATCCCAGATTAGGGTTTCGATTATAAGCACTCTTTTGCTGTTTTATTTGTGCACTCCGTTTCTTCAAAATTCTATTATAAATCATTATGCCTGATCATTCCCCAGTAAAATTTTGAAAAACGTAGACTGTTACTCAGTTTATTTAGCACATGCTTCAAACGCCCTGGATTAGGGTTTCCAGATTAGGGTTTCAATTTTAAGCAATCGTTGACTGTTTTATACACTCCGTTTATTCGAAATTCTATTCTAAATCATGAAGCCTAATCATTCCCCACAAAAATTTCTTAAAATGTCGCATATTACTCGGTTTTTATAGCACGTACTTCAAACCTTCCAAATTAGGGTTTTCAAATTATGGTTTCAATTTTAAGCACTCTTTTACTATGTTATACACTCCGTTTCTTTGACATTCTATTATAAATGATCGAGCCTAATCAATCCTGACAAAAATTTTGACAAATGTCGAGCGGTACTCGGATTTTTTTTGCACGTGCTTCAAACATCCCAGATTAGGGTTTCGATTCTAAGCACTCTTTTGCTGTTTTATTTATGCACTCCGTTTCTTCGAAATTCTATTATAAATCATTATGCCTGATCATTCCCCACTAAAATTTTTAAAAACGTAGATTGTTACTCAGTTTATTTAGCACATGCTTCAAACACCCTGGATTAGGGTTTCTAGATTAGGGTTTCAATTTTAAGCAATCGTTTACTGTTTTATACACTCCGTTTATTCAAAATTCTATTCTAAATCATGAAGCCTAATCATTCCCCACAAAAATTTCTTAAAATGTCGCATATTACTCGGTTTTTATAGCACGTACTTCAAACCTTCAAGATTAGGGTTTTCAAATTATGGTTTCAATTTTAAGCACTCTCTTACTATATTATACAGTCCGTTTCTTTGACTTTCTATTATAAATGATCGAGCCTGATCAATCCTGACAAAAATTTTGACAAATGTCGAGCGGTACTCGGATTTTTTTTGCACGTGCTTCAAACATCCCAGATAAGGGTTTCGATTATAAGCACTCTTTTGCTGTTTTATTTATGCACTCCGTTTCTTCGAAATTCTATTATAAATCATTATGCCTGATCATTCCCCATTAAAATTTTGAAAAACGTAGACTGTTACTCAGTTTATTAAGCACATGCTTCAAACGCCTTGGATTAGGGTTTCCAGATTAGGGTTTCAATTTTAAGCAATCGTTTACTGTTTTATACACTCCGTTTATTCGAAATTCTATTCTAAATCATGAAGCCTAATCATTCCCCACAAAAATTTCTTAAAATGTCGCATATTACTCAGTTTTCATAGCACGTACTTCAAACCTTCATGATTAGGGTTTTCAAATTATGGTTTCAATTTTAAGCACTCTCTTACTATATTATACAGTCCGTTTCTTTGACTTTCTATTATAAATGATCGAGCATGATCAATCCTGACAAAAATTTTGACAAATGTCGAGCAGTACTCAGATTTTTTTTGCACGTGCTTCAAACATCCCAGATTAGGGTTTCGATTATAAGCACTCTTTTGCTGTTTTATTTGTGCACTCCGTTTCTTCGAAATTCTATTATAAATCATTATGCCTGATCATTCCCCAGTAAAATTTTGAAAAACGTAGACTGTTACTCAGTTTATTTAGCACATGCTTCAAACGCCCTGGATTAGGGTTTCCAGATTAGGGTTTCAATTTTAAGCAATCGTTGACTGTTTTATACACTCCGTTTATTCGAAATTCTATTCTAAATCATGAAGCCTAATCATTCCCCACAAAAATTTCTTAAAATGTCGCATATTACTCGGTTTTTATAGCACGTACTTCAAACCTTCCAAATTAGGGTTTTCAAATTATGGTTTCAATTTTAAGCACTCTTTTACTATGTTATACACTCCGTTTCTTTGACATTCTATTATAAATGATCGAGCCTGATCAATCCTGACAAAAATTTTGACAAATGTCGAGCGGTACTCGGATTTTTTTTGCACGTGCTTCAAACATCCCAGATTAGGGTTTCGATTCTAAGCACTCTTTTGCTGTTTTATTTATGCACTCCGTTTCTTCGAAATTCTATCATAAATCATTATGCCTGATCATTCCCCACTAAAATTTTGAAAAACGTAGATTGTTACTCGGTTTATTTAGCACATGCTTCAAACACCCTGGATTAGGGTTTCTAGATTAGGGTTTCAATTTTAAGCAATCGTTTACTGTTTTATACACTCCGTTTCTTCGAAATTCTATTCTAAATCATGAAGCCTAATCATTCCCCATAAAAATTTCTTAAAATGTCGCATATTACTCGGTTTTTATAGCACGTACTTCAAACCTTCCAAATTAGGGTTTTCAAATTATGGTTTCAATTTTAAGCACTCTTTTACTATGTTATACACTCCGTTTCTTTGACATTCTATTATAAATGATCGAGCCTGATCAATCCTGACAAAAATTTTGACAAATGTCGAGCGGTACTCGGATTTTTTTTGCACGTGCTTCAAACATCCCAGATTAGGGTTTCGATTCTAAGCACTCTTTTGCTGTTTTATTTATGCACTCCGTTTCTTCGAAATTCTATTATAAATCATTATGCCTGATCATTCCCCACTAAAATTTTGAAAAACGTAGATTGTTACTCGGTTTATTTAGCACATGCTTCAAACACCCTGGATTAGGGTTTCTAGATTAGGGTTTCAATTTTAAGCAATCGTTTACTGTTTTATACACTCCGTTTCTTCGAAATTCTATTCTAAATCATGAAGCCTAATCATTCCCCACAAAAATTTCTTAAAATGTCGCATATTACTCGGTTTTTATAGCACGTACTTCAAACCTTCCAAATTAGGGTTTTCAAATTATGGTTTCAATTTTAAGCACTCTTTTACTATGTTATACACTCCGTTTCTTTGACATTCTATTATAAATGATCGAGCCTAATCAATCCTGACAAAAATTTTGACAAATGTCGAGCGGTACTCGGATTTTTTTTGCACGTGCTTCAAACATCCCAGATTAGGGTTTCGATTCTAAGCACTCTTTTGCTGTTTTATTTATGCACTCCGTTTCTTCGAAATTCTATTATAAATCATTATGCCTGATCATTCCCCACTAAAATTTTTAAAAACGTAGATTGTTACTCAGTTTATTTAGCACATGCTTCAAACACCCTGGATTAGGGTTTCTAGATTAGGGTTTCAATTTTAAGCAATCGTTTACTGTTTTATACACTCCGTTTCTTCGAAATTGTATTCTAAATCATGAAGCCTAATCATTCCCCACAAAAATTTCTTAAAATGTCGCATATTACTCGGTTTTTATAGCACGTACTTCAAACCTTCCAAATTAGGGTTTTCAAATTATGGTTTCAATTTTAAGCACTCTTTTACTATGTTATACACTCCGTTTCTTTGACATTCTATTATAAATGATCGAGCCTGATCAATCCTGACAAAAATTTTGACAAATGTCGAGCGGTACTCGGATTTTTTTTGCACGTGCTTTAAACATCCCAGATTAGGGTTTCGATTCTAAGCACTCTTTTGCTGTTTTATTTATGCACTCCGTTTCTTCGAAATTCTATCATAAATCATTATGCCTGATCATTCCCCACTAAAATTTTGAAAAACGTAGATTGTTACTCGGTTTATTTAGCACATGCTTCAAACACCCTGGATTAGAGTTTCTAGATTAGGGTTTCAATTTTAAGCAATCGTTTACTGTTTTATACACTCCGTTTCTTCGAAATTCTATTCTAAATCATGAAGCCTAATCATTCCCCACAAAAATTTCTTAAAATGTCGCATATTACTCGGTTTTTATAGCACGTACTTCAAACCTACCAAATTAGGGTTTTCAAATTATGGTTTCAATTTTAAGCACTCTTTTACTATGTTATACACTCCGTTTCTTTGACATTCTATTATAAATGATCGAGCCTGATCAATCCTGACAAAAATTTTGACAAATGTCCAGCGGTACTCGGATTTTTTTTGCACGTGCTTCAAACATCCCAGATTAGGGTTTCGATTCTAAGCACTCTTTTGCTGTTTTATTTATGCACTCCGTTTCTTCGAAATTCTATTATAAATCATTATGCCTGATCATTCCCCACTAAAATTTTGAAAAACGTAGATTGTTACTCAGTTTATTTAGCACATGCTTCAAACACCCTGGATTAGGGTTTCTAGATTAGGGTTTCAATTTTAAGCAATCGTTTACTGTTTTATACACTCCGTTTCTTCGAAATTCTATTCTAAATCATGAAGCCTAATCATTCCCCACAAAAATTTCTTAAAATGTCGCATATTACTCGGTTTTTATAGCACGTACTTCAAACCTTCCAAATTAGGGTTTTCAAATTATGGTTTCAATTTTAAGCACTCTTTTACTATGTTATACACTCCGTTTCTTTGACATTCTATTATAAATGATCGAGCCTAATCAATCCTGACAAAAATTTTGACAAATGTCGAGCGGTACTCGGATTTTTTTTGCACGTGCTTCAAACATCCCAGATTAGGGTTTCGATTCTAAGCACTCTTTTGCTGTTTTATTTATGCACTCCGTTTCTTCGAAATTCTATTATAAATCATTATGCCTGATCATTCCCCACTAAAATTTTTAAAAACGTAGATTGTTACTCAGTTTATTTAGCACATGCTTCAAACACCCTGGATTAGGGTTTCTAGATTAGGGTTTCAATTTTAAGCAATCGTTTACTGTTTTATACACTCCGTTTCTTCGAAATTGTATTCTAAATCATGAAGCCTAATCATTCCCCACAAAAATTTCTTAAAATGTCGCATATTACTCGGTTTTTATAGCACGTACTTCAAACCTACCAAATTAGGGTTTTCAAATTATGGTTTCAATTTTAAGCACTCTTTTACTATGTTATACACTCCGTTTCTTTGACATTCTATTATAAATGATCGAGCCTGATCAATCCTGACAAAAATTTTGACAAATGTCCAGCGGTACTCGGATTTTTTTTGCACGTGCTTCAAACATCCCAGATTAGGGTTTCGATTCTAAGCACTCTTTTGCTGTTTTATTTATGCACTCCGTTTCTTCGAAATTCTATTATAAATCATTATGCCTGATCATTCCCCACTAAAATTTTGAAAAACGTAGATTGTTACTCAGTTTATTTAGCACATGCTTCAAACACCCTGGATTAGGGTTTCTAGATTAGGGTTTCAATTTTAAGCAATCGTTTACTGTTTTATACACTCCGTTTCTTCGAAATTCTATTCTAAATCATGAAGCCTAATCATTCCCCACAAAAATTTCTTAAAATGTCGCATATTACTCGGTTTTTATAGCACGTACTTCAAACCTTCCAAATTAGGGTTTTCAAATTATGGTTTCAATTTTAAGCACTCTTTTACTATGTTATACACTCCGTTTCTTTGACATTCTATTATAAATGATCGAGCCTAATCAATCCTGACAAAAATTTTGACAAATGTCGAGCGGTACTCGGATTTTTTTTGCACGTGCTTCAAACATCCCAGATTAGGGTTTCGATTCTAAGCACTCTTTTGCTGTTTTATTTATGCACTCCGTTTCTTCGAAATTCTATTATAAATCATTATGCCTGATCATTCCCCACTAAAATTTTTAAAAACGTAGATTGTTACTCAGTTTATTTAGCACATGCTTCAAACACCCTGGATTAGGGTTTCTAGATTAGGGTTTCAATTTTAAGCAATCGTTTACTGTTTTATACACTCCGTTTCTTCGAAATTGTATTCTAAATCATGAAGCCTAATCATTCCCCACAAAAATTTCTTAAAATGTCGCATATTACTCGGTTTTTATAGCACGTACTTCAAACCTACCAAATTAGGGTTTTCAAATTATGGTTTCAATTTTAAGCACTCTTTTACTATGTTATACACTCCGTTTCTTTGACATTCTATTATAAATGATCGAGCCTGATCAATCCTGACAAAAATTTTGACAAATGTCCAGCGGTACTCGGATTTTTTTTGCACGTGCTTTAAACATCCCAGATTAGGGTTTCGATTCTAAGCACTCTTTTGCTGTTTTATTTATGCACTCCGTTTCTTCGAAATTCTATCATAAATCATTATGCCTGATCATTCCCCACTAAAATTTTGAAAAACGTAGATTGTTACTCGGTTTATTTAGCACATGCTTCAAACACCCTGGATTAGAGTTTCTAGATTAGGGTTTCAATTTTAAGCAATCGTTTACTGTTTTATACACTCCGTTTCTTCGAAATTCTATTCTAAATCATGAAGCCTAATCATTCCCCACAAAAATTTCTTAAAATGTCGCATATTACTCGGTTTTTATAGCACGTACTTCAAACCTACCAAATTAGGGTTTTCAAATTATGGTTTCAATTTTAAGCACTCTTTTACTATGTTATACACTCCGTTTCTTTGACATTCTATTATAAATGATCGAGCCTGATCAATCCTGACAAAAATTTTGACAAATGTCGAGCGGTACTCGGATTTTTTTTGCACGTGCTTCAAACATCCCAGATTAGGGTTTCGATTCTAAGCACTCTTTTGCTGTTTTATTTATGCACTCCGTTTCTTCGAAATTCTATTATAAATCATTATGCCTGATCATTCCCCACTAAAATTTTTAAAAACGTAGATTGTTACTCAGTTTATTTAGCACATGCTTCAAACACCCTGGATTAGGGTTTCTAGATTAGGGTTTCAATTTTAAGCAATCGTTTACTGTTTTATACACTCCGTTTCTTCGAAATTGTATTCTAAATCATGAAGCCTAATCATTCCCCACAAAAATTTCTTAAAATGTCGCATATTACTCGGTTTTTATAGCACGTACTTCAAACCTACCAAATTAGGGTTTTCAAATTATGGTTTCAATTTTAAGCACTCTTTTACTATGTTATACACTCCGTTTCTTTGACATTCTATTATAAATGATCGAGCCTGATCAATCCTGACAAAAATTTTGACAAATGTCCAGCGGTACTCGGATTTTTTTTGCACGTGCTTCAAACATCCCAGATTAGGGTTTCGATTCTAAGCACTCTTTTGCTGTTTTATTTATGCACTCCGTTTCTTCGAAATTCTATTATAAATCATTATGCCTGATCATTCCCCACTAAAATTTTGAAAAACGTAGATTGTTACTCAGTTTATTTAGCACATGCTTCAAACACCCTGGATTAGGGTTTCTAGATTAGGGTTTCAATTTTAAGCAATCGTTTACTGTTTTATACACTCCGTTTCTTCGAAATTCTATTCTAAATCATGAAGCCTAATCATTCCCCACAAAAATTTCTTAAAATGTCGCATATTACTCGGTTTTTATAGCACGTACTTCAAACCTACCAAATTAGGGTTTTCAAATTATGGTTTCAATTTTAAGCACTCTTTTACTATGTTATACACTCCGTTTCTTTGACATTCTATTATAAATGATCGAGCCTGATCAATCCTGACAAAAATTTTGACAAATGTCCAGCGGTACTCGGATTTTTTTTGCACGTGCTTCAAACATCCCAGATTAGGGTTTCGATTCTAAGCACTCTTTTGCTGTTTTATTTATGCACTCCGTTTCTTCGAAATTCTATTATAAATCATTATGCCTGATCATTCCCCACTAAAATTTTGAAAAACGTAGATTGTTACTCAGTTTATTTAGCACATGCTTCAAACACCCTGGATTAGGGTTTCTAGATTAGGGTTTCAATTTTAAGCAATCGTTTACTGTTTTATACACTCCGTTTCTTCGAAATTCTATTCTAAATCATGAAGCCTAATCATTCCCCACAAAAATTTCTTAAAATGTCGCATATTACTCGGTTTTTATAGCACGTACTTCAAACCTTCCAAATTAGGGTTTTCAAATTATGGTTTCAATTTTAAGCACTCTTTTACTATGTTATACACTCCGTTTCTTTGACATTCTATTATAAATGATCGAGCCTGATCAATCCTGACAAAAATTTTGACAAATGTCGAGCGGTACTCGGATTTTTTTTGCACGTGCTTTAAACATCCCAGATTAGGGTTTCGATTCTAAGCACTCTTTTGCTGTTTTATTTATGCACTCCGTTTCTTCGAAATTCTATCATAAATCATTATGCCTGATCATTCCCCACTAAAATTTTGAAAAACGTAGATTCTTACTCAGCTTATTTAGCACATGCTTCAAACACCCTGGATTAGGGTTTCTAGATTAGGGTTTCAATTTTAAGCAATCGTTTACTGTTTTATACACTCCGTTTCTTCGAAATTCTATTCTAAATCATGAAGCCTAATCATTCCCCACAAAAATTTCTTAAAATGTCGCATATTACTCGGTTTTTATAGCACGTACTTCAAACCTTCCAAATTAGGGTTTTCAAATTATGGTTTCAATTTTAAGCACTCTTTTACTATGTTATACACTCCGTTTCTTTGACATTCTATTATAAATGATCGAGCCTGATCAATCCTGACAAAAATTTTGACAAATGTCGAGCGGTACTCGGATTTTTTTTGCACGTGCTTTAAACATCCCAGATTAGGGTTTCGATTCTAAGCACTCTTTTGCTGTTTTATTTATGCACTCCGTTTCTTCGAAATTCTATCATAAATCATTATGCCTGATCATTCCCCACTAAAATTTTGAAAAACGTAGATTGTTACTCGGTTTATTTAGCACATGCTTCAAACACCCTGGATTAGAGTTTCTAGATTAGGGTTTCAATTTTAAGCAATCGTTTACTGTTTTATACACTCCGTTTCTTCGAAATTCTATTCTAAATCATGAAGCCTAATCATTCCCCACAAAAATTTCTTAAAATGTCGCATATTACTCGGTTTTTATAGCACGTACTTCAAACCTACCAAATTAGGGTTTTCAAATTATGGTTTCAATTTTAAGCACTCTTTTACTATGTTATACACTCCGTTTCTTTGACATTCTATTATAAATGATCGAGCCTGATCAATCCTGACAAAAATTTTGACAAATGTCCAGCGGTACTCGGATTTTTTTTGCACGTGCTTCAAACATCCCAGATTAGGGTTTCGATTCTAAGCACTCTTTTGCTGTTTTATTTATGCACTCCGTTTCTTCGAAATTCTATTATAAATCATTATGCCTGATCATTCCCCACTAAAATTTTGAAAAACGTAGATTGTTACTCAGTTTATTTAGCACATGCTTCAAACACCCTGGATTAGGGTTTCTAGATTAGGGTTTCAATTTTAAGCAATCGTTTACTGTTTTATACACTCCGTTTCTTCGAAATTCTATTCTAAATCATGAAGCCTAATCATTCCCCACAAAAATTTCTTAAAATGTCGCATATTACTCGGTTTTTATAGCACGTACTTCAAACCTTCCAAATTAGGGTTTTCAAATTATGGTTTCAATTTTAAGCACTCTTTTACTATGTTATACACTCCGTTTCTTTGACATTCTATTATAAATGATCGAGCCTAATCAATCCTGACAAAAATTTTGACAAATGTCGAGCGGTACTCGGATTTTTTTTGCACGTGCTTCAAACATCCCAGATTAGGGTTTCGATTCTAAGCACTCTTTTGCTGTTTTATTTATGCACTCCGTTTCTTCAAAATTCTATTATAAATCATTATGCCTGATCATTCCCCACTAAAATTTTGAAAAACGTAGATTGTTACTCAGTTTATTTAGCACATGCTTCAAACACCCTGGATTAGGGTTTCTAGATTAGGGTTTCAATTTTAAGCAATCGTTTACTGTTTTATACACTCCGTTTCTTCGAAATTCTATTCTAAATCATGAAGCCTAATCATTCCCCACAAAAATTTCTTAAAATGTCGCATATTACTCGGTTTTTATAGCACGTACTTCAAACCTTCCAAATTAGGGTTTTCAAATTATGGTTTCAATTTTAAGCACTCTTTTACTATGTTATACACTCCGTTTCTTTGACATTCTATTATAAATGATCGAGCCTGATCAATCCTGACAAAAATTTTGACAAATGTCGAGCGGTACTCGGATTTTTTTTGCACGTGCTTCAAACATCCCAGATTAGGGTTTCGATTCTAAGCACTCTTTTGCTGTTTTATTTATGCACTCCGTTTCTTCGAAATTCTATTATAAATCATTATGCCTGATCATTCCCCACTAAAATTTTGAAAAACGTAGATTGTTACTCAGTTTATTTAGCACATGCTTCAAACACCCTGGATTAGGGTTTCTAGATTAGGGTTTCAATTTTAAGCAATCGTTTACTGTTTTATACACTCCGTTTCTTCGAAATTCTATTCTAAATCATGAAGCCTAATCATTCCCCACAAAAATTTCTTAAAATGTCGCATATTACTCGGTTTTTATAGCACGTACTTCAAACCTTCCAAATTAGGGTTTTCAAATTATGGTTTCAATTTTAAGCACTCTTTTACTATGTTATACACTCCGTTTCTTTGACATTCTATTATAAATGATCGAGCCTGATCAATCCTGACAAAAATTTTGACAAATGTCGAGCGGTACTCGGATTTTTTTTGCACGTGCTTTAAACATCCCAGATTAGGGTTTCGATTCTAAGCACTCTTTTGCTGTTTTATTTATGCACTCCGTTTCTTCGAAATTCTATCATAAATCATTATGCCTGATCATTCCCCACTAAAATTTTGAAAAACGTAGATTCTTACTCAGCTTATTTAGCACATGCTTCAAACACCCTGGATTAGGGTTTCTAGATTAGGGTTTCAATTTTAAGCAATCGTTTACTGTTTTATACACTCCGTTTCTTCGAAATTCTATTCTAAATCATGAAGCCTAATCATTCCCCACAAAAATTTCTTAAAATGTCGCATATTACTCGGTTTTTATAGCACGTACTTCAAACCTTCCAAATTAGGGTTTTCAAATTATGGTTTCAATTTTAAGCACTCTTTTACTATGTTATACACTCCGTTTCTTTGACATTCTATTATAAATGATCGAGCCTGATCAATCCTGACAAAAATTTTGACAAATGTCGAGCGGTACTCGGATTTTTTTTGCACGTGCTTTAAACATCCCAGATTAGGGTTTCGATTCTAAGCACTCTTTTGCTGTTTTATTTATGCACTCCGTTTCTTCGAAATTCTATCATAAATCATTATGCCTGATCATTCCCCACTAAAATTTTGAAAAACGTAGATTGTTACTCGGTTTATTTAGCACATGCTTCAAACACCCTGGATTAGAGTTTCTAGATTAGGGTTTCAATTTTAAGCAATCGTTTACTGTTTTATACACTCCGTTTCTTCGAAATTCTATTCTAAATCATGAAGCCTAATCATTCCCCACAAAAATTTCTTAAAATGTCGCATATTACTCGGTTTTTATAGCACGTACTTCAAACCTACCAAATTAGGGTTTTCAAATTATGGTTTCAATTTTAAGCACTCTTTTACTATGTTATACACTCCGTTTCTTTGACATTCTATTATAAATGATCGAGCCTGATCAATCCTGACAAAAATTTTGACAAATGTCCAGCGGTACTCGGATTTTTTTTGCACGTGCTTCAAACATCCCAGATTAGGGTTTCGATTCTAAGCACTCTTTTGCTGTTTTATTTATGCACTCCGTTTCTTCGAAATTCTATTATAAATCATTATGCCTGATCATTCCCCACTAAAATTTTGAAAAACGTAGATTGTTACTCAGTTTATTTAGCACATGCTTCAAACACCCTGGATTAGGGTTTCTAGATTAGGGTTTCAATTTTAAGCAATCGTTTACTGTTTTATACACTCCGTTTCTTCGAAATTCTATTCTAAATCATGAAGCCTAATCATTCCCCACAAAAATTTCTTAAAATGTCGCATATTACTCGGTTTTTATAGCACGTACTTCAAACCTTCCAAATTAGGGTTTTCAAATTATGGTTTCAATTTTAAGCACTCTTTTACTATGTTATACACTCCGTTTCTTTGACATTCTATTATAAATGATCGAGCCTAATCAATCCTGACAAAAATTTTGACAAATGTCGAGCGGTACTCGGATTTTTTTTGCACGTGCTTCAAACATCCCAGATTAGGGTTTCGATTCTAAGCACTCTTTTGCTGTTTTATTTATGCACTCCGTTTCTTCAAAATTCTATTATAAATCATTATGCCTGATCATTCCCCACTAAAATTTTGAAAAACGTAGATTGTTACTCAGTTTATTTAGCACATGCTTCAAACACCCTGGATTAGGGTTTCTAGATTAGGGTTTCAATTTTAAGCAATCGTTTACTGTTTTATACACTCCGTTTCTTCGAAATTCTATTCTAAATCATGAAGCCTAATCATTCCCCACAAAAATTTCTTAAAATGTCGCATATTACTCGGTTTTTATAGCACGTACTTCAAACCTTCCAAATTAGGGTTTTCAAATTATGGTTTCAATTTTAAGCACTCTTTTACTATGTTATACACTCCGTTTCTTTGACATTCTATTATAAATGATCGAGCCTGATCAATCCTGACAAAAATTTTGACAAATGTCGAGCGGTACTCGGATTTTTTTTGCACGTGCTTTAAACATCCCAGATTAGGGTTTCGATTCTAAGCACTCTTTTGCTGTTTTATTTATGCACTCCGTTTCTTCGAAATTCTATCATAAATCATTATGCCTGATCATTCCCCACTAAAATTTTGAAAAACGTAGATTCTTACTCAGCTTATTTAGCACATGCTTCAAACACCCTGGATTAGGGTTTCTAGATTAGGGTTTCAATTTTAAGCAATCGTTTACTGTTTTATACACTCCGTTTCTTCGAAATTCTATTCTAAATCATGAAGCCTAATCATTCCCCACAAAAATTTCTTAAAATGTCGCATATTACTCGGTTTTTATAGCACGTACTTCAAACCTTCCAAATTAGGGTTTTCAAATTATGGTTTCAATTTTAAGCACTCTTTTACTATGTTATACACTCCGTTTCTTTGACATTCTATTATAAATGATCGAGCCTGATCAATCCTGACAAAAATTTTGACAAATGTCGAGCGGTACTCGGATTTTTTTTGCACGTGCTTTAAACATCCCAGATTAGGGTTTCGATTCTAAGCACTCTTTTGCTGTTTTATTTATGCACTCCGTTTCTTCGAAATTCTATCATAAATCATTATGCCTGATCATTCCCCACTAAAATTTTGAAAAACGTAGATTGTTACTCGGTTTATTTAGCACATGCTTCAAACACCCTGGATTAGAGTTTCTAGATTAGGGTTTCAATTTTAAGCAATCGTTTACTGTTTTATACACTCCGTTTCTTCGAAATTCTATTCTAAATCATGAAGCCTAATCATTCCCCACAAAAATTTCTTAAAATGTCGCATATTACTCGGTTTTTATAGCACGTACTTCAAACCTACCAAATTAGGGTTTTCAAATTATGGTTTCAATTTTAAGCACTCTTTTACTATGTTATACACTCCGTTTCTTTGACATTCTATTATAAATGATCGAGCCTGATCAATCCTGACAAAAATTTTGACAAATGTCCAGCGGTACTCGGATTTTTTTTGCACGTGCTTCAAACATCCCAGATTAGGGTTTCGATTCTAAGCACTCTTTTGCTGTTTTATTTATGCACTCCGTTTCTTCGAAATTCTATTATAAATCATTATGCCTGATCATTCCCCACTAAAATTTTGAAAAACGTAGATTGTTACTCAGTTTATTTAGCACATGCTTCAAACACCCTGGATTAGGGTTTCTAGATTAGGGTTTCAATTTTAAGCAATCGTTTACTGTTTTATACACTCCGTTTCTTCGAAATTCTATTCTAAATCATGAAGCCTAATCATTCCCCACAAAAATTTCTTAAAATGTCGCATATTACTCGGTTTTTATAGCACGTACTTCAAACCTTCCAAATTAGGGTTTTCAAATTATGGTTTCAATTTTAAGCACTCTTTTACTATGTTATACACTCCGTTTCTTTGACATTCTATTATAAATGATCGAGCCTAATCAATCCTGACAAAAATTTTGACAAATGTCGAGCGGTACTCGGATTTTTTTTTGCACGTGCTTCAAACATCCCAGATTAGGGTTTCGATTCTAAGCACTCTTTTGCTGTTTTATTTATGCACTCCGTTTCTTCAAAATTCTATTATAAATCATTATGCCTGATCATTCCCCACTAAAATTTTGAAAAACGTAGATTGTTACTCAGTTTATTTAGCACATGCTTCAAACACCCTGGATTAGGGTTTCTAGATTAGGGTTTCAATTTTAAGCAATCGTTTACTGTTTTATACACTCCGTTTCTTCGAAATTCTATTCTAAATCATGAAGCCTAATCATTCCCCACAAAAATTTCTTAAAATGTCGCATATTACTCGGTTTTTATAGCACGTACTTCAAACCTTCCAAATTAGGGTTTTCAAATTATGGTTTCAATTTTAAGCACTCTTTTACTATGTTATACACTCCGTTTCTTTGACATTCTATTATAAATGATCGAGCCTGATCAATCCTGACAAAAATTTTGACAAATGTCGAGCGGTACTCGGATTTTTTTTGCACGTGCTTCAAACATCCCAGATTAGGGTTTCGATTCTAAGCACTCTTTTGCTGTTTTATTTATGCACTCCGTTTCTTCGAAATTCTATTATAAATCATTATGCCTGATCATTCCCCACTAAAATTTTGAAAAACGTAGATTGTTACTCAGTTTATTTAGCACATGCTTCAAACACCCTGGATTAGGGTTTCTAGATTAGGGTTTCAATTTTAAGCAATCGTTTACTGTTTTATACACTCCGTTTCTTCGAAATTCTATTCTAAATCATGAAGCCTAATCATTCCCCACAAAAATTTCTTAAAATGTCGCATATTACTCGGTTTTTATAGCACGTACTTCAAACCTTCCAAATTAGGGTTTTCAAATTATGGTTTCAATTTTAAGCACTCTTTTACTATGTTATACACTCCGTTTCTTTGACATTCTATTATAAATGATCGAGCCTGATCAATCCTGACAAAAATTTTGACAAATGTCGAGCGGTACTCGGATTTTTTTTGCACGTGCTTTAAACATCCCAGATTAGGGTTTCGATTCTAAGCACTCTTTTGCTGTTTTATTTATGCACTCCGTTTCTTCGAAATTCTATCATAAATCATTATGCCTGATCATTCCCCACTAAAATTTTGAAAAACGTAGATTCTTACTCAGCTTATTTAGCACATGCTTCAAACACCCTGGATTAGGGTTTCTAGATTAGGGTTTCAATTTTAAGCAATCGTTTACTGTTTTATACACTCCGTTTCTTCGAAATTCTATTCTAAATCATGAAGCCTAATCATTCCCCACAAAAATTTCTTAAAATGTCGCATATTACTCGGTTTTTATAGCACGTACTTCAAACCTTCCAAATTAGGGTTTTCAAATTATGGTTTCAATTTTAAGCACTCTTTTACTATGTTATACACTCCGTTTCTTTGACATTCTATTATAAATGATCGAGCCTGATCAATCCTGACAAAAATTTTGACAAATGTCGAGCGGTACTCGGATTTTTTTTGCACGTGCTTTAAACATCCCAGATTAGGGTTTCGATTCTAAGCACTCTTTTGCTGTTTTATTTATGCACTCCGTTTCTTCGAAATTCTATCATAAATCATTATGCCTGATCATTCCCCACTAAAATTTTGAAAAACGTAGATTGTTACTCGGTTTATTTAGCACATGCTTCAAACACCCTGGATTAGAGTTTCTAGATTAGGGTTTCAATTTTAAGCAATCGTTTACTGTTTTATACACTCCGTTTCTTCGAAATTCTATTCTAAATCATGAAGCCTAATCATTCCCCACAAAAATTTCTTAAAATGTCGCATATTACTCGGTTTTTATAGCACGTACTTCAAACCTACCAAATTAGGGTTTTCAAATTATGGTTTCAATTTTAAGCACTCTTTTACTATGTTATACACTCCGTTTCTTTGACATTCTATTATAAATGATCGAGCCTGATCAATCCTGACAAAAATTTTGACAAATGTCCAGCGGTACTCGGATTTTTTTTGCACGTGCTTCAAACATCCCAGATTAGGGTTTCGATTCTAAGCACTCTTTTGCTGTTTTATTTATGCACTCCGTTTCTTCGAAATTCTATTATAAATCATTATGCCTGATCATTCCCCACTAAAATTTTGAAAAACGTAGATTGTTACTCAGTTTATTTAGCACATGCTTCAAACACCCTGGATTAGGGTTTCTAGATTAGGGTTTCAATTTTAAGCAATCGTTTACTGTTTTATACACTCCGTTTCTTCGAAATTCTATTCTAAATCATGAAGCCTAATCATTCCCCACAAAAATTTCTTAAAATGTCGCATATTACTCGGTTTTTATAGCACGTACTTCAAACCTTCCAAATTAGGGTTTTCAAATTATGGTTTCAATTTTAAGCACTCTTTTACTATGTTATACACTCCGTTTCTTTGACATTCTATTATAAATGATCGAGCCTAATCAATCCTGACAAAAATTTTGACAAATGTCGAGCGGTACTCGGATTTTTTTTGCACGTGCTTCAAACATCCCAGATTAGGGTTTCGATTCTAAGCACTCTTTTGCTGTTTTATTTATGCACTCCGTTTCTTCAAAATTCTATTATAAATCATTATGCCTGATCATTCCCCACTAAAATTTTGAAAAACGTAGATTGTTACTCAGTTTATTTAGCACATGCTTCAAACACCCTGGATTAGGGTTTCTAGATTAGGGTTTCAATTTTAAGCAATCGTTTACTGTTTTATACACTCCGTTTCTTCGAAATTCTATTCTAAATCATGAAGCCTAATCATTCCCCACAAAAATTTCTTAAAATGTCGCATATTACTCGGTTTTTATAGCACGTACTTCAAACCTTCCAAATTAGGGTTTTCAAATTATGGTTTCAATTTTAAGCACTCTTTTACTATGTTATACACTCCGTTTCTTTGACATTCTATTATAAATGATCGAGCCTGATCAATCCTGACAAAAATTTTGACAAATGTCGAGCGGTACTCGGATTTTTTTTGCACGTGCTTCAAACATCCCAGATTAGGGTTTCGATTCTAAGCACTCTTTTGCTGTTTTATTTATGCACTCCGTTTCTTCGAAATTCTATTATAAATCATTATGCCTGATCATTCCCCACTAAAATTTTGAAAAACGTAGATTGTTACTCAGTTTATTTAGCACATGCTTCAAACACCCTGGATTAGGGTTTCTAGATTAGGGTTTCAATTTTAAGCAATCGTTTACTGTTTTATACACTCCGTTTCTTCGAAATTCTATTCTAAATCATGAAGCCTAATCATTCCCCACAAAAATTTCTTAAAATGTCGCATATTACTCGGTTTTTATAGCACGTACTTCAAACCTTCCAAATTAGGGTTTTCAAATTATGGTTTCAATTTTAAGCACTCTTTTACTATGTTATACACTCCGTTTCTTTGACATTCTATTATAAATGATCGAGCCTGATCAATCCTGACAAAAATTTTGACAAATGTCGAGCGGTACTCGGATTTTTTTTGCACGTGCTTCAAACATCCCAGATTAGGGTTTCGATTCTAAGCACTCTTTTGCTGTTTTATTTATGCACTCCGTTTCTTCGAAATTCTATTATAAATCATTATGCCTGATCATTCCCCACTAAAATTTTGAAAAACGTAGATTGTTACTCAGTTTATTTAGCACATGCTTCAAACACCCTGGATTAGGGTTTCTAGATTAGGGTTTCAATTTTAAGCAATCGTTTACTGTTTTATACACTCCGTTTCTTCGAAATTCTATTCTAAATCATGAAGCCTAATCATTCCCCACAAAAATTTCTTAAAATGTCGCATATTACTCGGTTTTTATAGCACGTACTTCAAACCTTCCAAATTAGGGTTTTCAAATTATGGTTTCAATTTTAAGCACTCTTTTACTATGTTATACACTCCGTTTCTTTGACATTCTATTATAAATGATCGAGCCTGATCAATCCTGACAAAAATTTTGACAAATGTCGAGCGGTACTCGGATTTTTTTTGCACGTGCTTTAAACATCCCAGATTAGGGTTTCGATTCTAAGCACTCTTTTGCTGTTTTATTTATGCACTCCGTTTCTTCGAAATTCTATCATAAATCATTATGCCTGATCATTCCCCACTAAAATTTTGAAAAACGTAGATTCTTACTCAGCTTATTTAGCACATGCTTCAAACACCCTGGATTAGGGTTTCTAGATTAGGGTTTCAATTTTAAGCAATCGTTTACTGTTTTATACACTCCGTTTCTTCGAAATTCTATTCTAAATCATGAAGCCTAATCATTCCCCACAAAAATTTCTTAAAATGTCGCATATTACTCGGTTTTTATAGCACGTACTTCAAACCTTCCAAATTAGGGTTTTCAAATTATGGTTTCAATTTTAAGCACTCTTTTACTATGTTATACACTCCGTTTCTTTGACATTCTATTATAAATGATCGAGCCTGATCAATCCTGACAAAAATTTTGACAAATGTCGAGCGGTACTCGGATTTTTTTTGCACGTGCTTTAAACATCCCAGATTAGGGTTTCGATTCTAAGCACTCTTTTGCTGTTTTATTTATGCACTCCGTTTCTTCGAAATTCTATCATAAATCATTATGCCTGATCATTCCCCACTAAAATTTTGAAAAACGTAGATTGTTACTCGGTTTATTTAGCACATGCTTCAAACACCCTGGATTAGAGTTTCTAGATTAGGGTTTCAATTTTAAGCAATCGTTTACTGTTTTATACACTCCGTTTCTTCGAAATTCTATTCTAAATCATGAAGCCTAATCATTCCCCACAAAAATTTCTTAAAATGTCGCATATTACTCGTTTTTTATAGCACGTACTTCAAACCTACCAAATTAGGGTTTTCAAATTATGGTTTCAATTTTAAGCACTCTTTTACTATGTTATACACTCCGTTTCTTTGACATTCTATTATAAATGATCGAGCCTGATCAATCCTGACAAAAATTTTGACAAATGTCCAGCGGTACTCGGATTTTTTTTGCACGTGCTTCAAACATCCAAGATTAGGGTTTCGATTCTAAGCACTCTTTTGCTGTTTTATTTATGCACTCCGTTTCTTCGAAATTCTATTATAAATCATTATGCCTGATCATTCCCCACTAAAATTTTGAAAAACGTAGATTGTTACTCAGTTTATTTAGCACATGCTTCAAACACCCTGGATTAGGGTTTCTAGATTAGGGTTTCAATTTTAAGCAATCGTTTACTGTTTTATACACTCCGTTTCTTCGAAATTCTATTCTAAATCATGAAGCCTAATCATTCCCCACAAAAATTTCTTAAAATGTCGCATATTACTCGGTTTTTATAGCACGTACTTCAAACCTTCCAAATTAGGGTTTTCAAATTATGGTTTCAATTTTAAGCACTCTTTTACTATGTTATACACTCCGTTTCTTTGACATTCTATTATAAATGATCGAGCCTGATCAATCCTGACAAAAATTTTGACAAATGTCGAGCGGTACTCAGATTTTTTTTGCACGTGCTTCAAACATCCCAGATTAGGGTTTCGATTCTAAGCACTCTTTTGCTGTTTTATTTATGCACTCCGTTTCTTCGAAATTCTATTATAAATCATTATGCCTGATCATTCCCCACTAAAATTTTGAAAAACGTAGATTGTTACTCAGTTTATTTAGCACATGCTTCAAACACCCTGGATTAGGGTTTCTAGATTAGAGTTTCAATTTTAAGCAATCGTTTACTGTTTTATACACTCCGTTTCTTCGAAATTCTATTCTAAATCATGAAGCCTAATCATTCCCCACAAAAATTTCTTAAAATGTCGCATATTACTCGGTTTTTATAGCACGTACTTCAAACCTTCCAAATTAGGGTTTTCAAATTATGGTTTCAATTTTAAGCACTCTTTTACTATGTTATACACTCCGTTTCTTTGACATTCTATTATAAATGATCGAGCCTGATCAATCCTGACAAAAATTTTGACAAATGTCAAGCGGTACTCGGATTTTTTTTGCACGTGCTTCAAACATCCCAGATTAGGGTTTCGATTCTAAGCACTCTTTTGCTGTTTTATTTATGCACTCCGTTTCTTCGAAATTCTATTATAAATCATTATGCCTGATCATTCCCCACTAAAATTTTGAAAAACGTAGATTGTTACTCAGTTTATTTAGCACATGCTTCAAACACCCTGGATTAGGGTTTCTAGATTAGGGTTTCAATTTTAAGCAATCGTTTACTGTTTTATACACTCCGTTTCTTCGAAATTCTATTCTAAATCATGAAGCCTAATCATTCCCCACAAAAATTTCTTAAAATGTCGCATATTACTCGGTTTTTATAGCACGTACTTCAAACCTTCCAAATTAGGGTTTTCAAATTATGGTTTCAATTTTAAGTACTCTTTTACTATGTTATACACTCCGTTTCTTTGACATTCTATTATAAATGATCGAGCCTGATCAATCCTGACAAAAATTTTGACAAATGTCGAGCGGTACTCGGATTTTTTTTGCACGTGCTTCAAACATCCCAGATTAGGGTTTCGATTCTAAGCACTCTTTTGCTGTTTTATTTATGCACTCCGTTTCTTCGAAATTCTATTATAAATCATTATGCCTGATCATTCCCCACTAAAATTTTGAAAAACGTAGACTGTTACTCAGTTTATTTAGCACATGCTTCAAACGCCCTGGATTAGGGTTTCCAGATTAGGGTTTCAATTTTAAGCAATCGTTTACTGTTTTATACACTCCGTTTCTTCGAAATTCTATTCTAAATCATGAAGCCTAATCATTCCCCACAAAAATTTCTTAAAATGTCGCATATTACTCGGTTTTTATAGCACGTACTTCAAACCTTCCAAATTAGGGTTTTCAAATTATGGTTTCAATTTTAAGCACTCTTTTACTATGTTATACACTCCGTTTCTTTGACATTCTATTATAAATGATCGAGCCTGATCAATCCTGACAAAAATTTTGACAAATGTCGAGCGGTACTCGGATTTTTTTTGCACGTGCTTTAAACATCCCAGATTAGGGTTTCGATTCTAAGCACTCTTTTGCTGTTTTATTTATGCACTCCGTTTCTTCGAAATTCTATCATAAATCATTATGCCTGATCATTCCCCACTAAAATTTTGAAAAACGTAGATTCTTACTCAGCTTATTTAGCACATGCTTCAAACACCCTGGATTAGGGTTTCTAGATTAGGGTTTCAATTTTAAGCAATCGTTTACTGTTTTATACACTCCGTTTCTTCGAAATTCTATTCTAAATCATGAAGCCTAATCATTCCCCACAAAAATTTCTTAAAATGTCGCATATTACTCGGTTTTTATAGCACGTACTTCAAACCTTCCAAATTAGGGTTTTCAAATTATGGTTTCAATTTTAAGCACTCTTTTACTATGTTATACACTCCGTTTCTTTGACATTCTATTATAAATGATCGAGCCTGATCAATCCTGACAAAAATTTTGACAAATGTCGAGCGGTACTCGGATTTTTTTTGCACGTGCTTTAAACATCCCAGATTAGGGTTTCGATTCTAAGCACTCTTTTGCTGTTTTATTTATGCACTCCGTTTCTTCGAAATTCTATCATAAATCATTATGCCTGATCATTCCCCACTAAAATTTTGAAAAACGTAGATTGTTACTCGGTTTATTTAGCACATGCTTCAAACACCCTGGATTAGAGTTTCTAGATTAGGGTTTCAATTTTAAGCAATCGTTTACTGTTTTATACACTCCGTTTCTTCGAAATTCTATTCTAAATCATGAAGCCTAATCATTCCCCACAAAAATTTCTTAAAATGTCGCATATTACTCGTTTTTTATAGCACGTACTTCAAACCTACCAAATTAGGGTTTTCAAATTATGGTTTCAATTTTAAGCACTCTTTTACTATGTTATACACTCCGTTTCTTTGACATTCTATTATAAATGATCGAGCCTGATCAATCCTGACAAAAATTTTGACAAATGTCCAGCGGTACTCGGATTTTTTTTGCACGTGCTTCAAACATCCAAGATTAGGGTTTCGATTCTAAGCACTCTTTTGCTGTTTTATTTATGCACTCCGTTTCTTCGAAATTCTATTATAAATCATTATGCCTGATCATTCCCCACTAAAATTTTGAAAAACGTAGATTGTTACTCAGTTTATTTAGCACATGCTTCAAACACCCTGGATTAGGGTTTCTAGATTAGGGTTTCAATTTTAAGCAATCGTTTACTGTTTTATACACTCCGTTTCTTCGAAATTCTATTCTAAATCATGAAGCCTAATCATTCCCCACAAAAATTTCTTAAAATGTCGCATATTACTCGGTTTTTATAGCACGTACTTCAAACCTTCCAAATTAGGGTTTTCAAATTATGGTTTCAATTTTAAGCACTCTTTTACTATGTTATACACTCCGTTTCTTTGACATTCTATTATAAATGATCGAGCCTGATCAATCCTGACAAAAATTTTGACAAATGTCGAGCGGTACTCAGATTTTTTTTGCACGTGCTTCAAACATCCCAGATTAGGGTTTCGATTCTAAGCACTCTTTTGCTGTTTTATTTATGCACTCCGTTTCTTCGAAATTCTATTATAAATCATTATGCCTGATCATTCCCCACTAAAATTTTGAAAAACGTAGATTGTTACTCAGTTTATTTAGCACATGCTTCAAACACCCTGGATTAGGGTTTCTAGATTAGAGTTTCAATTTTAAGCAATCGTTTACTGTTTTATACACTCCGTTTCTTCGAAATTCTATTCTAAATCATGAAGCCTAATCATTCCCCACAAAAATTTCTTAAAATGTCGCATATTACTCGGTTTTTATAGCACGTACTTCAAACCTTCCAAATTAGGGTTTTCAAATTATGGTTTCAATTTTAAGCACTCTTTTACTATGTTATACACTCCGTTTCTTTGACATTCTATTATAAATGATCGAGCCTGATCAATCCTGACAAAAATTTTGACAAATGTCAAGCGGTACTCGGATTTTTTTTGCACGTGCTTCAAACATCCCAGATTAGGGTTTCGATTCTAAGCACTCTTTTGCTGTTTTATTTATGCACTCCGTTTCTTCGAAATTCTATTATAAATCATTATGCCTGATCATTCCCCACTAAAATTTTGAAAAACGTAGATTGTTACTCAGTTTATTTAGCACATGCTTCAAACACCCTGGATTAGGGTTTCTAGATTAGGGTTTCAATTTTAAGCAATCGTTTACTGTTTTATACACTCCGTTTCTTCGAAATTCTATTCTAAATCATGAAGCCTAATCATTCCCCACAAAAATTTCTTAAAATGTCGCATATTACTCGGTTTTTATAGCACGTACTTCAAACCTTCCAAATTAGGGTTTTCAAATTATGGTTTCAATTTTAAGTACTCTTTTACTATGTTATACACTCCGTTTCTTTGACATTCTATTATAAATGATCGAGCCTGATCAATCCTGACAAAAATTTTGACAAATGTCGAGCGGTACTCGGATTTTTTTTGCACGTGCTTCAAACATCCCAGATTAGGGTTTCGATTCTAAGCACTCTTTTGCTGTTTTATTTATGCACTCCGTTTCTTCGAAATTCTATTATAAATCATTATGCCTGATCATTCCCCACTAAAATTTTGAAAAACGTAGACTGTTACTCAGTTTATTTAGCACATGCTTCAAACGCCCTGGATTAGGGTTTCCAGATTAGGGTTTCAATTTTAAGCAATCGTTTACTGTTTTATATACTCCGTTTATTCGAAATTCTATTCTAAATCATGAAGCCTAATCATTCCCCACAAAAATTTCTCAAAATGTCGCATATTACTCGGTTTTTATAGCACGTACTTCAAACCTTCAAGATTAGGGTTTTCAAATTATGGTTTCAATTTTAAGCACTCTCTTAATATATTATACAGTCCGTTTCTTTGACTTTCTATTATAAATGATCGAGCCTGATCAATCCTGACAAAAATTTTGACAAATGTCGAGCGGTACTCGGCTTTTTTTTGTACGTGCTTCAAACATCCCAGATAAGGGTTTCGATTATAAGCACTCTTTTGCTGTTTTATTTATGCACTCCATTTCTTCGAAATTCTATTATAAATCATTATGCCTGATCATTCCCCACTAAAATTTTGAAAAACGTAGACTGTTACTCAGTTTATTTAGCACATGCTTCAAACGCCCTGGATTAGGGTTTCCAGATTAGGGTTTCAATTTTAAGCAATCGTTTACTGTTTTATACACTCCGTTTATTCGAAATTCTAATCTAAATCATGAAGCCTAATCATTCCCCACAAAAATTTCTTAAAATGTCGCATATTACTCGGTTTTTATAGCACGTACTTCAAACCTTCAAGATTAGGGTTTTCAAATTATGGTTTCAATTTTAAGCACTCTCTTACTATATTATACACTCCGTTTCTTTGACTTTCTATTATAAATGATCGAGCCTGATCAATCCTGACAAAAATTTTGACAAATGTCGAGCGGTACTCGGATTTTTTTTGCACGTGCTTCAAACATCCCAGATAAGGGTTTCGATTATAAGCACTCTTTTGCTGTTTTATTTATGCACTCCGTTTCTTCGAAATTCTATTATAAATCATTATGCCTGATCATTCCCCACTAAAATTTTGAAAAACGTAGACTGTTACTCAGTTTATTTAGCACATGCTTCAAACGCCCTGGATTAGGGTTTCCAGATTAGGGTTTCAATTTTAAGCAATCGTTTACTGTTTTATACACTCCGTTTATTCGAAATTCTATCCTAAAACATGAAGCCTAATCATTCCCCACAAAAATTTCTTAAAATGTCGCATATTACTCGGTTTTTATAGCACGTACTTCAAACCTTCATGATTAGGGTTTTCAAATTATTGTTTCAATTTTAAGCACTCTCTTACTATATTATACAGTCCGTTTCTTTGACTTTCTATTATAAATGATCTAGCCTGATCAATCCTGACAAAAATGTTGACAAATGTCGAGCGGTACTCGGATTTTTTTTGCACGTGCTTCAAACATCCCAGATAAGGGTTTCGATTATAAGCACTCTTTTGCTGTTTTATTTATGCACTCCGTTTCTTCGAAATTCTATTATAAATCATTATGCCTGATCATTCCCCACTAAAATTTTGAAAAACGTAGACTGTTACTCAGTTTATTTAGCACATGCTTCAAACGCCCTGGATTAGGGTTTCCAGATTAGGGTTTCAATTTTAAGCAATCGTTTACTGTTTTATAAACTCCGTTTATTCGAAATTCTATTCTAAATCATGAAGCCTAATCATTCCCCACAAAAATTTCTTAAAATGTCGCATATTACTCGGTTTTTATAGCACGTACTTCAAACCTTCAAGATTAGGGTTTTCAAATTATGGTTTCAATTTTAAGAACTCTCTTAATATATTATACAGTCCGTTTCTTTGACTTTCTATTATAAATGATCGAGCCTGATCAATCCTGACAAAAATTTTGACAAATGTCGAGCGGTACTCGGATTTTTTTTGTACGTGCTTCAAACATCCCAGATAAGGGTTTCGATTATAAGCACTCTTTTGCTGTTTTATTTATGCACTCCGTTTCTTCGAAATTCTATTATAAATCATTATGTCTGATCATTCCCCACTAAAATTTTGAAAAACGTAGACTGTTACTCAGTTTATTAAGCACATGCTTCAAACGCCCTGGATTAGGGTTTCCAGATTAGGGTTTCAATTTTAAGCAATCGTTTACTGTTTTATACACTCCGTTTATTCGAAATTCTATTCTAAAACATGAAGCCTAATCATTCCCCACAAAAATTTCTTAAAATGTCGCATATTACTCGGTTTTTATAGCACGTACTTCAAACCTTCATTATTAGGGTTTTCAAATTATTGTTTCAATTTTAAGCACTCTCTTACTATATTATACAGTCCGTTTCTTTGACTTTCTATTATAAATGATCTAGACTGATCAATCCTGACAAAAATGTTGACAAATGTCGAGCGGTACTCGGATTTTTTTTGCACGTGCTTCAAACATCCCAGATAAGGGTTTCGATTATAAGCACTCTTTTGCTGTTTTATTTATGCACTCCGTTTCTTCGAAATTCTATTATAAATCATTATGCCTGATCATTCCCCACTAAAATTTTGAAAAACGTAGACTGTTACTCAGTTTATTAAGCACATGCTTCAAACGCCCTGGATTAGGGTTTCCAGATTAGGGTTTCAATTTTAAGCAATCGTTTACTGTTTTATACACTCCGTTTATTCGAAATTCTATTCTAAATCATGAAGCCTAATCATTCCCCACAAAAATTTCTTAAAATGTCGCATATTACTCGGTTTTTATAGCACGTACTTCAAACCTTCATGATTAGGGTTTTCAAATTATGGTTAAAATTTTAAGCACTCTCTTACTATATTATACAGTCCGTTTCTTTGACTTTCTATTATAAATGATCGAGCCTGATCAATCCTGACAAAAATTTTGACAAATGTCGAGCGGTACTCGGATTTTTTTTGCACGTGCTTCAAACATCCCAGATTAGGGTTTCGATTATAAGCACTCTTTTGCTGTTTTATTTGTGCACTCCGTTTCTTCGAAATTCTATTATAAATCATTATGCCTGATCATTCCCCACTAAAATTTTGGAAAACGTAGACTGTTACTCAGTTTATTTAGCACATGCTTCAAACGCCCTGGTTTAGGGTTTCCAGATTAGGGTTTCAATTTTAAGCAATCGTTTACTGTTTTATACACTCCGTTTATTCGAAATTCTATTCTAAATCATGAAGCCTAATCATTCCCCACAAAAATTTCTTAAAATGTCGCATATTACTCGGTTTTTATAGCACGTACTTCAAACCTTCAAGATTAGGGTTTTCAAATTATGGTTTCAATTTTAAGCACTCTCTTAATATATTATACAGTCCGTTTCTTTGACTTTCTATTATAAATGATCGAGCCTGATCAATCCTGACAAAAATTTTGACAAATGTCGAGCGGTACTCGGATTTTTTTTGTACGTGCTTCAAACATCCCAGATAAGGGTTTCGATTATAAGCACTCTTTTGCTGTTTTATTTATGCACTCCGTTTCTTCGAAATTCTATTATAAATCATTATGCCTGATCATTCCCCACTAAAATTTTGAAAAACGTAGACTGTTACTCAGTTTATTAAGCACATGCTTCAAACGCCCTGGATTAGGGTTTCCAGATTAGGGTTTCAATTTTAAGCAATCGTTTACTGTTTTATACACTCCGTTTATTCGAAATTCTATTCTAAATCATGAAGCCTAATCATTCCCCACAAAAATTTCTTAAAATGTCGCATATTACTCGGTTTTTATAGCACGTACTTCAAACCTTCAATATTAGGGTTTTCAAATTATGGTTTCAATTTTAAGCACTCTCTTACTATATTATACAGTCCGTTTCTTTGACTTTCTATTATAAATGATCTAGACTGATCAATCCTGACAAAAATGTTGACAAATGTCGAGCGGTACTCGGATTTTTTTTGCACGTGCTTCAAACATCCCAGATAAGGGTTTCGATTATAAGCACTCTTTTGCTGTTTTATTTATGCACTCCGTTTCTTCGAAATTCTATTATAAATCATTATGCCTAATCATTCCCCACTAAAATTTTGAAAAACGTAGACTGTTACTCAGTTTATTTAGCACATGCTTCAAACGCCCTGGATTAGGGTTTCCAGATTAGGGTTTCAATTTTAAGCAATCGTTTACTGTTTTATACACTCCGTTTATTCGAAATTCTATTCTAAATCATGAAGCCTAATCATTCCCCACAAAAATTTCTTACAATGTCGCATATTACTCGGTTTTTATAGCACGTACTTCAAACCTTCATGATTAGGGTTTTCAAATTATGGTTTCAATTTTAAGCACTCTCTTACTATATTATACAGTCCGTTTCTTTGACTTTCTATTATAAATGATCGAGCCTGATCAATCCTGACAAAAATTTTGACAAATGTCGAGCGGTACTCGGATTTTTTTTGCACGTGCTTCAAACATCCCAGATTAGGGTTTCGATTATAAGCACTCTTTTGCTGTTTTATTTGTGCACTCCGTTTCTTCGAAATTCTATTATAAATCATTATGCCTGATCATTCCCCACTAAAATTTTGAAAAACGTAGACTGTTACTCAGTTTATTAAGCACATGCTTCAAACGCCCTGGATTAGGGTTTCCAGATTAGGGTTTCAATTTTAAGCAATCGTTTACTGTTTTATACACTCCGTTTATTCGAAATTCTATTCTAAATCATGAAGCCTAATCATTCCCCACAAAAATTTCTTAAAATGTCGCATATTACTCGGTTTTTATAGCACGTACTTCAAACCTTCATGATTAGGGTTTTCAAATTATGGTTTCAATTTTAAGCACTCTCTTACTATATTATACAGTCCGTTTCTTTGACTTTCTATTATAAATGATCGAGCCTGATCAATCCTGACAAAAATTTTGACAAATGTCGAGCGGTACTCGGATTTTTTTTGCACGTGCTTCAAACATCCCAGATTAGGGTTTCGATTATAAGCACTCTTTTGCTGTTTTATTTATGCACTCCGTTTCTTCAAAATTCTATTATAAATCATTATGCCTGATCATTCCCCACTAAAATTTTGAAAAACGTAGATTGTTACTCAGTTTATTTAGCACATGCTTCAAACACCCTGGATTAGGGTTTCTAGATTAGGGTTTCAATTTTAAGCAATCGTTTACTGTTTTATACACTCCGTTTCTTCGAAATTCTATTCTAAATCATGAAGCCTAATCATTCCCCACAAAAATTTCTTAAAATGTCGCATATTACTCGGTTTTTATAGCACGTACTTCAAACCTTCCAAATTAGGGTTTTCAAATTATGGTTTCAATTTTAAGCACTCTTTTACTATGTTATACACTCCGTTTCTTTGACATTCTATTATAAATGATCGAGCCTGATCAATCCTGACAAAAATTTTGACAAATGTCGAGCGGTACTCGGATTTTTTTTGCACGTGCTTTAAACATCCCAGATTAGGGTTTCGATTCTAAGCACTCTTTTGCTGTTTTATTTATGCACTCCGTTTCTTCGAAATTCTATCATAAATCATTATGCCTGATCATTCCCCACTAAAATTTTGAAAAACGTAGATTGTTACTCGGTTTATTTAGCACATGCTTCAAACACCCTGGATTAGAGTTTCTAGATTAGGGTTTCAATTTTAAGCAATCGTTTACTGTTTTATACACTCTGTTTCTTCGAAATTCTATTCTAAATCATGAAGCCTAATCATTCCCCACAAAAATTTCTTAAAATGTCGCATATTACTCGGTTTTTATAGCACGTACTTCAAACCTACCAAATTAGGGTTTTCAAATTATGGTTTCAATTTTAAGCACTCTTTTACTATGTTATACACTCCGTTTCTTTGACATTCTATTATAAATGATCGAGCCTGATCAATCCTGACAAAAATTTTGACAAATGTCCAGCGGTACTCGGATTTTTTTTGCACGTGCTTCAAACATCCCAGATTAGGGTTTCGATTCTAAGCACTCTTTTGCTGTTTTATTTATGCACTCCGTTTCTTCGAAATTCTATTATAAATCATTATGCCTGATCATTCCCCACTAAAATTTTGAAAAACGTAGATTGTTACTCAGTTTATTTAGCACATGCTTCAAACACCCTGGATTAGGGTTTCTAGATTAGGGTTTCAATTTTAAGCAATCGTTTACTGTTTTATACACTCCGTTTCTTCGAAATTCTATTCTAAATCATGAAGCCTAATCATTCCCCACAAAAATTTCTTAAAATGTCGCATATTACTCGGTTTTTATAGCACGTACTTCAAACCTTCCAAATTAGGGTTTTCAAATTATGGTTTCAATTTTAAGCACTCTTTTACTATGTTATACACTCCGTTTCTTTGACATTCTATTATAAATGATCGAGCCTAATCAATCCTGACAAAAATTTTGACAAATGTCGAGCGGTACTCGGATTTTTTTTGCACGTGCTTCAAACATCCCAGATTAGGGTTTCGATTCTAAGCACTCTTTTGCTGTTTTATTTATGCACTCCGTTTCTTCAAAATTCTATTATAAATCATTATGCCTGATCATTCCCCACTAAAATTTTGAAAAACGTAGATTGTTACTCAGTTTATTTAGCACATGCTTCAAACACCCTGGATTAGGGTTTCTAGATTAGGGTTTCAATTTTAAGCAATCGTTTACTGTTTTATACACTCCGTTTCTTCGAAATTCTATTCTAAATCATGAAGCCTAATCATTCCCCACAAAAATTTCTTAAAATGTCGCATATTACTCGGTTTTTATAGCACGTACTTCAAACCTTCCAAATTAGGGTTTTCAAATTATGGTTTCAATTTTAAGCACTCTTTTACTATGTTATACACTCCGTTTCTTTGACATTCTATTATAAATGATCGAGCCTGATCAATCCTGACAAAAATTTTGACAAATGTCGAGCGGTACTCGGATTTTTTTTGCACGTGCTTCAAACATCCCAGATTAGGGTTTCGATTCTAAGCACTCTTTTGCTGTTTTATTTATGCACTCCGTTTCTTCGAAATTCTATTATAAATCATTATGCCTGATCATTCCCCACTAAAATTTTGAAAAACGTAGATTGTTACTCAGTTTATTTAGCACATGCTTCAAACACCCTGGATTAGGGTTTCTAGATTAGGGTTTCAATTTTAAGCAATCGTTTACTGTTTTATACACTCCGTTTCTTCGAAATTCTATTCTAAATCATGAAGCCTAATCATTCCCCACAAAAATTTCTTAAAATGTCGCATATTACTCGGTTTTTATAGCACGTACTTCAAACCTTCCAAATTAGGGTTTTCAAATTATGGTTTCAATTTTAAGCACTCTTTTACTATGTTATACACTCCGTTTCTTTGACATTCTATTATAAATGATCGAGCCTGATCAATCCTGACTTAAATTTTGACAAATGTCGAGCGGTACTCGGATTTTTTTTGCACGTGCTTTAAACATCCCAGATTAGGGTTTCGATTCTAAGCACTCTTTTGCTGTTTTATTTATGCACTCCGTTTCTTCAAAATTCTATTATAAATCATTATGCCTGATCATTCCCCACTAAAATTTTGAAAAACGTAGATTGTTACTCAGTTTATTTAGCACATGCTTCAAACACCCTGGATTAGGGTTTCTAGATTAGGGTTTCAATTTTAAGCAATCGTTTACTGTTTTATACACTCCGTTTCTTCGAAATTCTATTCTAAATCATGAAGCCTAATCATTCCCCACAAAAATTTCTTAAAATGTCGCATATTACTCGGTTTTTATAGCACGTACTTCAAACCTTCCAAATTAGGGTTTTCAAATTATGGTTTCAATTTTAAGCACTCTTTTACTATGTTATACACTCCGTTTCTTTGACATTCTATTATAAATGATCGAGCCTGATCAATCCTGACAAAAATTTTGACAAATGTCGAGCGGTACTCGGATTTTTTTTGCACGTGCTTCAAACATCCCAGATTAGGGTTTCGATTCTAAGCACTCTTTTGCTGTTTTATTTATGCACTCCGTTTCTTCGAAATTCTATTATAAATCATTATGCCTGATCATTCCCCACTAAAATTTTGAAAAACGTAGATTGTTACTCAGTTTATTTAGCACATGCTTCAAACACCCTGGATTAGGGTTTCTAGATTAGGGTTTCAATTTTAAGCAATCGTTTACTGTTTTATACACTCCGTTTCTTCGAAATTCTATTCTAAATCATGAAGCCTAATCATTCCCCACAAAAATTTCTTAAAATGTCGCATATTACTCGGTTTTTATAGCACGTACTTCAAACCTTCCAAATTAGGGTTTTCAAATTATGGTTTCAATTTTAAGCACTCTTTTACTATGTTATACACTCCGTTTCTTTGACATTCTATTATAAATGATCGAGCCTGATCAATCCTGACTTAAATTTTGACAAATGTCGAGCGGTACTCGGATTTTTTTTGCACGTGCTTTAAACATCCCAGATTAGGGTTTCGATTCTAAGCACTCTTTTGCTGTTTTATTTATGCACTCCGTTTCTTCGAAATTCTATCATAAATCATTATGCCTGATCATTCCCCACTAAAATTTTGAAAAACGTAGATTCTTACTCAGCTTATTTAGCACATGCTTCAAACACCCTGGATTAGGGTTTCTAGATTAGGGTTTCAATTTTAAGCAATCGTTTACTGTTTTATACACTCCGTTTCTTCGAAATTCTATTCTAAATCATGAAGCCTAATCATTCCCCACAAAAATTTCTTAAAATGTCGCATATTACTCGGTTTTTATAGCACGTACTTCAAACCTTCCAAATTAGGGTTTTCAAATTATGGTTTCAATTTTAAGCACTCTTTTACTATGTTATACACTCCGTTTCTTTGACATTCTATTATAAATGATCGAGCCTGATCAATCCTGACAAAAATTTTGACAAATGTCGAGCGGTACTCGGATTTTTTTTGCACGTGCTTTAAACATCCCAGATTAGGGTTTCGATTCTAAGCACTGTTTTGCTGTTTTATTTATGCACTCCGTTTCTTCGAAATTCTATCATAAATCATTATGCCTGATCATTCCCCACTAAAATTTTGAAAAACGTAGATTGTTACTCGGTTTATTTAGCACATGCTTCAAACACCCTGGATTAGAGTTTCTAGATTAGGGTTTCAATTTTAAGCAATCGTTTACTGTTTTATACACTCCGTTTCTTCGAAATTCTATTCTAAATCATGAAGCCTAATCATTCCCCACAAAAATTTCTTAAAATGTCGCATATTACTCGGTTTTTATAGCACGTACTTCAAACCTACCAAATTAGGGTTTTCAAATTATGGTTTCAATTTTAAGCACTCTTTTACTATGTTATACACTCCGTTTCTTTGACATTCTATTATAAATGATCGAGCCTGATCAATCCTGACAAAAATTTTGACAAATGTCCAGCGGTACTCGGATTTTTTTTGCACGTGCTTCAAACATCCCAGATTAGGGTTTCGATTCTAAGCACTCTTTTGCTGTTTTATTTATGCACTCCGTTTCTTCGAAATTCTATTATAAATCATTATGCCTGATCATTCCCCACTAAAATTTTGAAAAACGTAGATTGTTACTCAGTTTATTTAGCACATGCTTCAAACACCCTGGATTAGGGTTTCTAGATTAGGGTTTCAATTTTAAGCAATCGTTTACTGTTTTATACACTCCGTTTCTTCGAAATTCTATTCTAAATCATGAAGCCTAATCATTCCCCACAAAAATTTCTTAAAATGTCGCATATTACTCGGTTTTTATAGCACGTACTTCAAACCTTCCAAATTAGGGTTTTCAAATTATGGTTTCAATTTTAAGCACTCTTTTACTATGTTATACACTCCGTTTCTTTGACATTCTATTATAAATGATCGAGCCTAATCAATCCTGACAAAAATTTTGACAAATGTCGAGCGGTACTCGGATTTTTTTTGCACGTGCTTCAAACATCCCAGATTAGGGTTTCGATTCTAAGCACTCTTTTGCTGTTTTATTTATGCACTCCGTTTCTTCAAAATTCTATTATAAATCATTATGCCTGATCATTCCCCACTAAAATTTTGAAAAACGTAGATTGTTACTCAGTTTATTTAGCACATGCTTCAAACACCCTGGATTAGGGTTTCTAGATTAGGGTTTCAATTTTAAGCAATCGTTTACTGTTTTATACACTCCGTTTCTTCGAAATTCTATTCTAAATCATGAAGCCTAATCATTCCCCACAAAAATTTCTTAAAATGTCGCATATTACTCGGTTTTTATAGCACGTACTTCAAACCTTCCAAATTAGGGTTTTCAAATTATGGTTTCAATTTTAAGCACTCTTTTACTATGTTATACACTCCGTTTCTTTGACATTCTATTATAAATGATCGAGCCTGATCAATCCTGACAAAAATTTTGACAAATGTCGAGCGGTACTCGGATTTTTTTTGCACGTGCTTTAAACATCCCAGATTAGGGTTTCGATTCTAAGCACTCTTTTGCTGTTTTATTTATGCACTCCGTTTCTTCGAAATTCTATCATAAATCATTATGCCTGATCATTCCCCACTAAAATTTTGAAAAACGTAGATTCTTACTCAGCTTATTTAGCACATGCTTCAAACACCCTGGATTAGGGTTTCTAGATTAGGGTTTCAATTTTAAGCAATCGTTTACTGTTTTATACACTCCGTTTCTTCGAAATTCTATTCTAAATCATGAAGCCTAATCATTCCCCACAAAAATTTCTTAAAATGTCGCATATTACTCGGTTTTTATAGCACGTACTTCAAACCTTCCAAATTAGGGTTTTCAAATTATGGTTTCAATTTTAAGCACTCTTTTACTATGTTATACACTCCGTTTCTTTGACATTCTATTATAAATGATCGAGCCTGATCAATCCTGACAAAAATTTTGACAAATGTCGAGCGGTACTCGGATTTTTTTTGCACGTGCTTTAAACATCCCAGATTAGGGTTTCGATTCTAAGCACTCTTTTGCTGTTTTATTTATGCACTCCGTTTCTTCGAAATTCTATCATAAATCATTATGCCTGATCATTCCCCACTAAAATTTTGAAAAACGTAGATTGTTACTCGGTTTATTTAGCACATGCTTCAAACACCCTGGATTAGAGTTTCTAGATTAGGGTTTCAATTTTAAGCAATCGTTTACTGTTTTATACACTCCGTTTCTTCGAAATTCTATTCTAAATCATGAAGCCTAATCATTCCCCACAAAAATTTCTTAAAATGTCGCATATTACTCGGTTTTTATAGCACGTACTTCAAACCTACCAAATTAGGGTTTTCAAATTATGGTTTCAATTTTAAGCACTCTTTTACTATGTTATACACTCCGTTTCTTTGACATTCTATTATAAATGATCGAGCCTGATCAATCCTGACAAAAATTTTGACAAATGTCCAGCGGTACTCGGATTTTTTTTGCACGTGCTTCAAACATCCCAGATTAGGGTTTCGATTCTAAGCACTCTTTTGCTGTTTTATTTATGCACTCCGTTTCTTCGAAATTCTATCATAAATCATTATGCCTGATCATTCCCCACTAAAATTTTGAAAAACGTAGATTCTTACTCAGCTTATTTAGCACATGCTTCAAACACCCTGGATTAGGGTTTCTAGATTAGGGTTTCAATTTTAAGCAATCGTTTACTGTTTTATACACTCCGTTTCTTCGAAATTTTATTCTAAATCATGAAGCCTAATCATTCCCCACAAAAATTTCTTAAAATGTCGCATATTACTCGGTTTTTTTAGCACGTACTTCAAACCTTCCAAATTAGGGTTTTCAAATTATGGTTTCAATTTTAAGCACTCTTTTACTATGTTATACACTCCGTTTCTTTGACATTCTATTATAAATGATCGAGCCTGATCAATCCTGACAAAAATTTTGACAAATGTCCAGCGGTACTCGGATTTTTTTTGCACGTGCTTCAAACATCCCAGATTAGGGTTTCGATTCTAAGCACTCTTTTGCTGTTTTATTTATGCACTCCGTTTCTTCGAAATTCTATTATAAATCATTATGCCTGATCATTCCCCACTAAAATTTTGAAAAACGTAGATTGTTACTCAGTTTATTTAGCACATGCTTCAAACACCCTGGATTAGGGTTTCTAGATTAGGGTTTCAATTTTAAGCAATCGTTTACTGTTTTATACACTCCGTTTCTTCGAAATTCTATTCTAAATCATGAAGCCTAATCATTCCCCACAAAAATTTCTTAAAATGTCGCATATTACTCGGTTTTTATAGCACGTACTTCAAACCTTCCAAATTAGGGTTTTCAAATTATGGTTTCAATTTTAAGCACTCTTTTACTATGTTATACACTCCGTTTCTTTGACATTCTATTATAAATGATCGAGCCTGATCAATCCTGACAAAAATTTTGACAAATGTCGAGCGGTACTCGGATTTTTTTTGCACGTGCTTTAAACATCCCAGATTAGGGTTTCGATTCTAAGCACTCTTTTGCTGTTTTATTTATGCACTCCGTTTCTTCGAAATTCTATCATAAATCATTATGCCTGATCATTCCCCACTAAAATTTTGAAAAACGTAGATTGTTACTCGGTTTATTTAGCACATGCTTCAAACACCCTGGATTAGAGTTTCTAGATTAGGGTTTCAATTTTAAGCAATCGTTTACTGTTTTATACACTCCGTTTCTTCGAAATTCTATTCTAAATCATGAAGCCTAATCATTCCCCACAAAAATTTCTTAAAATGTCGCATATTACTCGTTTTTTATAGCACGTACTTCAAACCTACCAAATTAGGGTTTTCAAATTATGGTTTCAATTTTAAGCACTCTTTTACTATGTTATACACTCCGTTTCTTTGACATTCTATTATAAATGATCGAGCCTGATCAATCCTGACAAAAATTTTGACAAATGTCCAGCGGTACTCGGATTTTTTTTGCACGTGCTTCAAACATCCAAGATTAGGGTTTCGATTCTAAGCACTCTTTTGCTGTTTTATTTATGCACTCCGTTTCTTCGAAATTCTATTATAAATCATTATGCCTGATCATTCCCCACTAAAATTTTGAAAAACGTAGATTGTTACTCAGTTTATTTAGCACATGCTTCAAACACCCTGGATTAGGGTTTCTAGATTAGGGTTTCAATTTTAAGCAATCGTTTACTGTTTTATACACTCCGTTTCTTCGAAATTCTATTCTAAATCATGAAGCCTAATCATTCCCCACAAAAATTTCTTAAAATGTCGCATATTACTCGGTTTTTATAGCACGTACTTCAAACCTTCCAAATTAGGGTTTTCAAATTATGGTTTCAATTTTAAGCACTCTTTTACTATGTTATACACTCCGTTTCTTTGACATTCTATTATAAATGATCGAGCCTGATCAATCCTGACAAAAATTTTGACAAATGTCGAGCGTTACTCAGATTTTTTTTGCACGTGCTTCAAACATCCCAGATTAGGGTTTCGATTCTAAGCACTCTTTTGCTGTTTTATTTATGCACTCCGTTTCTTCGAAATTCTATTATAAATCATTATGCCTGATCATTCCCCACTAAAATTTTGAAAAACGTAGATTGTTACTCAGTTTATTTAGCACATGCTTCAAACACCCTGGATTAGGGTTTCTAGATTAGAGTTTCAATTTTAAGCAATCGTTTACTGTTTTATACACTCCGTTTCTTCGAAATTCTATTCTAAATCATGAAGCCTAATCATTCCCCACAAAAATTTCTTAAAATGTCGCATATTACTCGGTTTTTATAGCACGTACTTCAAACCTTCCAAATTAGGGTTTTCAAATTATGGTTTCAATTTTAAGCACTCTTTTACTATGTTATACACTCCGTTTCTTTGACATTCTATTATAAATGATCGAGCCTGATCAATCCTGACAAAAATTTTGACAAATGTCAAGCGGTACTCGGATTTTTTTTGCACGTGCTTCAAACATCCCAGATTAGGGTTTCGATTCTAAGCACTCTTTTGCTGTTTTATTTATGCACTCCGTTTCTTCGAAATTCTATTATAAATCATTATGCCTGATCATTCCCCACTAAAATTTTGAAAAACGTAGATTGTTACTCAGTTTATTTAGCACATGCTTCAAACACCCTGGATTAGGGTTTCTAGATTAGGGTTTCAATTTTAAGCAATCGTTTACTGTTTTATACACTCCGTTTCTTCGAAATTCTATTCTAAATCATGAAGCCTAATCATTCCCCACAAAAATTTCTTAAAATGTCGCATATTACTCGGTTTTTATAGCACGTACTTCAAACCTTCCAAATTAGGGTTTTCAAATTATGGTTTCAATTTTAAGTACTCTTTTACTATGTTATACACTCCGTTTCTTTGACATTCTATTATAAATGATCGAGCCTGGTCAATCCTGACAAAAATTTTGACAAATGTCGAGCGGTACTCAGATTTTTTTTGCACGTGCTTCAAACATCCCAGATTAGGGTTTCGATTCTAAGCACTCTTTTGCTGTTTTATTTATGCACTCCGTTTCTTCGAAATTCTATCATAAATCATTATGCCTGATCATTCCCCACTAAAATTTTGAAAAACGTAGATTGTTACTCGGTTTATTTAGCACATGCTTCAAACACCCTGGATTAGAGTTTCTAGATTAGGGTTTCAATTTTAAGCAATCGTTTACTGTTTTATACACTCCGTTTCTTCGAAATTCTATTCTAAATCATGAAGCCTAATCATTCCCCACAAAAATTTCTTAAAATGTCGCATATTACTCGGTTTTTATAGCACGTACTTCAAACCTTCCAAATTAGGGTTTTCAAATTATGGTTTCAATTTTAAGCACTCTTTTACTATGTTATACACTCCGTTTCTTTGACATTCTATTATAAATGATCGAGCCTGATCAATCCTGACAAAAATTTTGACAAATGTCGAGCGGTACTCGGATTTTTTTTGCACGTGCTTTAAACATCCCAGATTAGGGTTTCGATTCTAAGCACTGTTTTGCTGTTTTATTTATGCACTCCGTTTCTTCGAAATTCTATCATAAATCATTATGCCTGATCATTCCCCACTAAAATTTTGAAAAACGTAGATTGTTACTCGGTTTATTTAGCACATGCTTCAAACACCCTGGATTAGAGTTTCTAGATTAGGGTTTCAATTTTAAGCAATCGTTTACTGTTTTATACACTCCGTTTCTTCGAAATTCTATTCTAAATCATGAAGCCTAATCATTCCCCACAAAAATTTCTTAAAATGTCGCATATTACTCGGTTTTTATAGCACGTACTTCAAACCTACCAAATTAGGGTTTTCAAATTATGGTTTCAATTTTAAGCACTCTTTTACTATGTTATACACTCCGTTTCTTTGACATTCTATTATAAATGATCGAGCCTGATCAATCCTGACAAAAATTTTGACAAATGTCCAGCGGTACTCGGATTTTTTTTGCACGTGCTTCAAACATCCCAGATTAGGGTTTCGATTCTAAGCACTCTTTTGCTGTTTTATTTATGCACTCCGTTTCTTCGAAATTCTATTATAAATCATTATGCCTGATCATTCCCCACTAAAATTTTGAAAAACGTAGATTGTTACTCAGTTTATTTAGCACATGCTTCAAACACCCTGGATTAGGGTTTCTAGATTAGGGTTTCAATTTTAAGCAATCGTTTACTGTTTTATACACTCCGTTTCTTCGAAATTCTATTCTAAATCATGAAGCCTAATCATTCCCCACAAAAATTTCTTAAAATGTCGCATATTACTCGGTTTTTATAGCACGTACTTCAAACCTTCCAAATTAGGGTTTTCAAATTATGGTTTCAATTTTAAGCACTCTTTTACTATGTTATACACTCCGTTTCTTTGACATTCTATTATAAATGATCGAGCCTAATCAATCCTGACAAAAATTTTGACAAATGTCGAGCGGTACTCGGATTTTTTTTGCACGTGCTTCAAACATCCCAGATTAGGGTTTCGATTCTAAGCACTCTTTTGCTGTTTTATTTATGCACTCCGTTTCTTCAAAATTCTATTATAAATCATTATGCCTGATCATTCCCCACTAAAATTTTGAAAAACGTAGATTGTTACTCAGTTTATTTAGCACATGCTTCAAACACCCTGGATTAGGGTTTCTAGATTAGGGTTTCAATTTTAAGCAATCGTTTACTGTTTTATACACTCCGTTTCTTCGAAATTCTATTCTAAATCATGAAGCCTAATCATTCCCCACAAAAATTTCTTAAAATGTCGCATATTACTCGGTTTTTATAGCACGTACTTCAAACCTTCCAAATTAGGGTTTTCAAATTATGGTTTCAATTTTAAGCACTCTTTTACTATGTTATACACTCCGTTTCTTTGACATTCTATTATAAATGATCGAGCCTGATCAATCCTGACAAAAATTTTGACAAATGTCGAGCGGTACTCGGATTTTTTTTGCACGTGCTTTAAACATCCCAGATTAGGGTTTCGATTCTAAGCACTCTTTTGCTGTTTTATTTATGCACTCCGTTTCTTCGAAATTCTATCATAAATCATTATGCCTGATCATTCCCCACTAAAATTTTGAAAAACGTAGATTCTTACTCAGCTTATTTAGCACATGCTTCAAACACCCTGGATTAGGGTTTCTAGATTAGGGTTTCAATTTTAAGCAATCGTTTACTGTTTTATACACTCCGTTTCTTCGAAATTCTATTCTAAATCATGAAGCCTAATCATTCCCCACAAAAATTTCTTAAAATGTCGCATATTACTCGGTTTTTATAGCACGTACTTCAAACCTTCCAAATTAGGGTTTTCAAATTATGGTTTCAATTTTAAGCACTCTTTTACTATGTTATACACTCCGTTTCTTTGACATTCTATTATAAATGATCGAGCCTGATCAATCCTGACAAAAATTTTGACAAATGTCGAGCGGTACTCGGATTTTTTTTGCACGTGCTTTAAACATCCCAGATTAGGGTTTCGATTCTAAGCACTCTTTTGCTGTTTTATTTATGCACTCCGTTTCTTCGAAATTCTATCATAAATCATTATGCCTGATCATTCCCCACTAAAATTTTGAAAAACGTAGATTGTTACTCGGTTTATTTAGCACATGCTTCAAACACCCTGGATTAGAGTTTCTAGATTAGGGTTTCAATTTTAAGCAATCGTTTACTGTTTTATACACTCCGTTTCTTCGAAATTCTATTCTAAATCATGAAGCCTAATCATTCCCCACAAAAATTTCTTAAAATGTCGCATATTACTCGTTTTTTATAGCACGTACTTCAAACCTACCAAATTAGGGTTTTCAAATTATGGTTTCAATTTTAAGCACTCTTTTACTATGTTATACACTCCGTTTCTTTGACATTCTATTATAAATGATCGAGCCTGATCAATCCTGACAAAAATTTTGACAAATGTCCAGCGGTACTCGGATTTTTTTTGCACGTGCTTCAAACATCCCAGATTAGGGTTTCGATTCTAAGCACTCTTTTGCTGTTTTATTTATGCACTCCGTTTCTTCGAAATTCTATTATAAATCATTATGCCTGATCATTCCCCACTAAAATTTTGAAAAACGTAGATTGTTACTCAGTTTATTTAGCACATGCTTCAAACACCCTGGATTAGGGTTTCTAGATTAGGGTTTCAATTTTAAGCAATCGTTTACTGTTTTATACACTCCGTTTCTTCGAAATTCTATTCTAAATCATGAAGCCTAATCATTCCCCACAAAAATTTCTTAAAATGTCGCATATTACTCGGTTTTTATAGCACGTACTTCAAACCTTCCAAATTAGGGTTTTCAAATTATGGTTTCAATTTTAAGCACTCTTTTACTATGTTATACACTCCGTTTCTTTGACATTCTATTATAAATGATCGAGCCTGATCAATCCTGACAAAAATTTTGACAAATGTCGAGCGGTACTCGGATTTTTTTTGCACGTGCTTTAAACATCCCAGATTAGGGTTTCGATTCTAAGCACTCTTTTGCTGTTTTATTTATGCACTCCGTTTCTTCGAAATTCTATCATAAATCATTATGCCTGATCATTCCCCACTAAAATTTTGAAAAACGTAGATTGTTACTCGGTTTATTTAGCACATGCTTCAAACACCCTGGATTAGAGTTTCTAGATTAGGGTTTCAATTTTAAGCAATCGTTTACTGTTTTATACACTCCGTTTCTTCGAAATTCTATTCTAAATCATGAAGCCTAATCATTCCCCACAAAAATTTCTTAAAATGTCGCATATTACTCGTTTTTTATAGCACGTACTTCAAACCTACCAAATTAGGGTTTTCAAATTATGGTTTCAATTTTAAGCACTCTTTTACTATGTTATACACTCCGTTTCTTTGACATTCTATTATAAATGATCGAGCCTGATCAATCCTGACAAAAATTTTGACAAATGTCCAGCGGTACTCGGATTTTTTTTGCACGTGCTTCAAACATCCCAGATTAGGGTTTCGATTCTAAGCACTCTTTTGCTGTTTTATTTATGCACTCCGTTTCTTCGAAATTCTATTATAAATCATTATGCCTGATCATTCCCCACTAAAATTTTGAAAAACGTAGATTGTTACTCAGTTTATTTAGCACATGCTTCAAACACCCTGGATTAGGGTTTCTAGATTAGGGTTTCAATTTTAAGCAATCGTTTACTGTTTTATACACTCCGTTTCTTCGAAATTCTATTCTAAATCATGAAGCCTAATCATTCCCCACAAAAATTTCTTAAAATGTCGCATATTACTCGGTTTTTATAGCACGTACTTCAAACCTTCCAAATTAGGGTTTTCAAATTATGGTTTCAATTTTAAGCACTCTTTTACTATGTTATACACTCCGTTTCTTTGACATTCTATTATAAATGATCGAGCCTGATCAATCCTGACAAAAATTTTGACAAATGTCGAGCGGTACTCGGATTTTTTTTGCACGTGCTTTAAACATCCCAGATTAGGGTTTCGATTCTAAGCACTCTTTTGCTGTTTTATTTATGCACTCCGTTTCTTCGAAATTCTATCATAAATCATTATGCCTGATCATTCCCCACTAAAATTTTGAAAAACGTAGATTGTTACTCGGTTTATTTAGCACATGCTTCAAACACCCTGGATTAGAGTTTCTAGATTAGGGTTTCAATTTTAAGCAATCGTTTACTGTTTTATACACTCCGTTTCTTCGAAATTCTATTCTAAATCATGAAGCCTAATCATTCCCCACAAAAATTTCTTAAAATGTCGCATATTACTCGTTTTTTATAGCACGTACTTCAAACCTACCAAATTAGGGTTTTCAAATTATGGTTTCAATTTTAAGCACTCTTTTACTATGTTATACACTCCGTTTCTTTGACATTCTATTATAAATGATCGAGCCTGATCAATCCTGACAAAAATTTTGACAAATGTCCAGCGGTACTCGGATTTTTTTTGCACGTGCTTCAAACATCCAAGATTAGGGTTTCGATTCTAAGCACTCTTTTGCTGTTTTATTTATGCACTCCGTTTCTTCGAAATTCTATTATAAATCATTATGCCTGATCATTCCCCACTAAAATTTTGAAAAACGTAGATTGTTACTCAGTTTATTTAGCACATGCTTCAAACACCCTGGATTAGGGTTTCTAGATTAGGGTTTCAATTTTAAGCAATCGTTTACTGTTTTATACACTCCGTTTCTTCGAAATTCTATTCTAAATCATGAAGCCTAATCATTCCCCACAAAAATTTCTTAAAATGTCGCATATTACTCGGTTTTTATAGCACGTACTTCAAACCTTCCAAATTAGGGTTTTCAAATTATGGTTTCAATTTTAAGCACTCTTTTACTATGTTATACACTCCGTTTCTTTGACATTCTATTATAAATGATCGAGCCTGATCAATCCTGACAAAAATTTTGACAAATGTCGAGCGTTACTCAGATTTTTTTTGCACGTGCTTCAAACATCCCAGATTAGGGTTTCGATTCTAAGCACTCTTTTGCTGTTTTATTTATGCACTCCGTTTCTTCGAAATTCTATTATAAATCATTATGCCTGATCATTCCCCACTAAAATTTTGAAAAACGTAGATTGTTACTCAGTTTATTTAGCACATGCTTCAAACACCCTGGATTAGGGTTTCTAGATTAGAGTTTCAATTTTAAGCAATCGTTTACTGTTTTATACACTCCGTTTCTTCGAAATTCTATTCTAAATCATGAAGCCTAATCATTCCCCACAAAAATTTCTTAAAATGTCGCATATTACTCGGTTTTTATAGCACGTACTTCAAACCTTCCAAATTAGGGTTTTCAAATTATGGTTTCAATTTTAAGCACTCTTTTACTATGTTATACACTCCGTTTCTTTGACATTCTATTATAAATGATCGAGCCTGATCAATCCTGACAAAAATTTTGACAAATGTCAAGCGGTACTCGGATTTTTTTTGCACGTGCTTCAAACATCCCAGATTAGGGTTTCGATTCTAAGCACTCTTTTGCTGTTTTATTTATGCACTCCGTTTCTTCGAAATTCTATTATAAATCATTATGCCTGATCATTCCCCACTAAAATTTTGAAAAACGTAGATTGTTACTCAGTTTATTTAGCACATGCTTCAAACACCCTGGATTAGGGTTTCTAGATTAGGGTTTCAATTTTAAGCAATCGTTTACTGTTTTATACACTCCGTTTCTTCGAAATTCTATTCTAAATCATGAAGCCTAATCATTCCCCACAAAAATTTCTTAAAATGTCGCATATTACTCGGTTTTTATAGCACGTACTTCAAACCTTCCAAATTAGGGTTTTCAAATTATGGTTTCAATTTTAAGTACTCTTTTACTATGTTATACACTCCGTTTCTTTGACATTCTATTATAAATGATCGAGCCTGATCAATCCTGACAAAAATTTTGACAAATGTCGAGCGGTACTCAGATTTTTTTTGCACGTGCTTCAAACATCCCAGATTAGGGTTTCGATTCTAAGCACTCTTTTGCTGTTTTATTTATGCACTCCGTTTCTTCGAAATTCTATTATAAATCATTATGCCTGATCATTCCCCACTAAAATTTTGAAAAACGTAGACTGTTACTCAGTTTATTTAGCACATGCTTCAAACGCCCTGGATTAGGGTTTCCAGATTAGGGTTTCAATTTTAAGCAATCGTTTACTGTTTTATACACTCCGTTTCTTCGAAATTCTATTCTAAATCATGAAGCCTAATCATTCCCCACAAAAATTTCTTAAAATGTCGCATATTACTCGGTTTTTATAGCACGTACTTCAAACCTTCCAAATTAGGGTTTTCAAATTATGGTTTCAATTTTAAGCACTCTTTTACTATGTTATACACTCCGTTTCTTTGACATTCTATTATAAATGATCGAGCCTGATCAATCCTGACAAAAATTTTGACAAATGTCGAGCGGTACTCGGATTTTTTTTGCACGTGCTTTAAACATCCCAGATTAGGGTTTCGATTCTAAGCACTCTTTTGCTGTTTTATTTATGCACTCCGTTTCTTCGAAATTCTATCATAAATCATTATGCCTGATCATTCCCCACTAAAATTTTGAAAAACGTAGATTCTTACTCAGCTTATTTAGCACATGCTTCAAACACCCTGGATTAGGGTTTCTAGATTAGGGTTTCAATTTTAAGCAATCGTTTACTGTTTTATACACTCCGTTTCTTCGAAATTCTATTCTAAATCATGAAGCCTAATCATTCCCCACAAAAATTTCTTAAAATGTCGCATATTACTCGGTTTTTATAGCACGTACTTCAAACCTTCCAAATTAGGGTTTTCAAATTATGGTTTCAATTTTAAGCACTCTTTTACTATGTTATACACTCCGTTTCTTTGACATTCTATTATAAATGATCGAGCCTGATCAATCCTGACAAAAATTTTGACAAATGTCGAGCGGTACTCGGATTTTTTTTGCACGTGCTTTAAACATCCCAGATTAGGGTTTCGATTCTAAGCACTCTTTTGCTGTTTTATTTATGCACTCCGTTTCTTCGAAATTCTATCATAAATCATTATGCCTGATCATTCCCCACTAAAATTTTGAAAAACGTAGATTGTTACTCGGTTTATTTAGCACATGCTTCAAACACCCTGGATTAGAGTTTCTAGATTAGGGTTTCAATTTTAAGCAATCGTTTACTGTTTTATACACTCCGTTTCTTCGAAATTCTATTCTAAATCATGAAGCCTAATCATTCCCCACAAAAATTTCTTAAAATGTCGCATATTACTCGTTTTTTATAGCACGTACTTCAAACCTACCAAATTAGGGTTTTCAAATTATGGTTTCAATTTTAAGCACTCTTTTACTATGTTATACACTCCGTTTCTTTGACATTCTATTATAAATGATCGAGCCTGATCAATCCTGACAAAAATTTTGACAAATGTCCAGCGGTACTCGGATTTTTTTTGCACGTGCTTCAAACATCCAAGATTAGGGTTTCGATTCTAAGCACTCTTTTGCTGTTTTATTTATGCACTCCGTTTCTTCGAAATTCTATTATAAATCATTATGCCTGATCATTCCCCACTAAAATTTTGAAAAACGTAGATTGTTACTCAGTTTATTTAGCACATGCTTCAAACACCCTGGATTAGGGTTTCTAGATTAGGGTTTCAATTTTAAGCAATCGTTTACTGTTTTATACACTCCGTTTCTTCGAAATTCTATTCTAAATCATGAAGCCTAATCATTCCCCACAAAAATTTCTTAAAATGTCGCATATTACTCGGTTTTTATAGCACGTACTTCAAACCTTCCAAATTAGGGTTTTCAAATTATGGTTTCAATTTTAAGCACTCTTTTACTATGTTATACACTCCGTTTCTTTGACATTCTATTATAAATGATCGAGCCTGATCAATCCTGACAAAAATTTTGACAAATGTCGAGCGGTACTCGGATTTTTTTTGCACGTGCTTTAAACATCCCAGATTAGGGTTTCGATTCTAAGCACTCTTTTGCTGTTTTATTTATGCACTCCGTTTCTTCGAAATTCTATCATAAATCATTATGCCTGATCATTCCCCACTAAAATTTTGAAAAACGTAGATTCTTACTCAGCTTATTTAGCACATGCTTCAAACACCCTGGATTAGGGTTTCTAGATTAGGGTTTCAATTTTAAGCAATCGTTTACTGTTTTATACACTCCGTTTCTTCGAAATTCTATTCTAAATCATGAAGCCTAATCATTCCCCACAAAAATTTCTTAAAATGTCGCATATTACTCGGTTTTTATAGCACGTACTTCAAACCTTCCAAATTAGGGTTTTCAAATTATGGTTTCAATTTTAAGCACTCTTTTACTATGTTATACACTCCGTTTCTTTGACATTCTATTATAAATGATCGAGCCTGATCAATCCTGACAAAAATTTTGACAAATGTCGAGCGGTACTCGGATTTTTTTTGCACGTGCTTTAAACATCCCAGATTAGGGTTTCGATTCTAAGCACTCTTTTGCTGTTTTATTTATGCACTCCGTTTCTTCGAAATTCTATCATAAATCATTATGCCTGATCATTCCCCACTAAAATTTTGAAAAACGTAGATTGTTACTCGGTTTATTTAGCACATGCTTCAAACACCCTGGATTAGAGTTTCTAGATTAGGGTTTCAATTTTAAGCAATCGTTTACTGTTTTATACACTCCGTTTCTTCGAAATTCTATTCTAAATCATGAAGCCTAATCATTCCCCACAAAAATTTCTTAAAATGTCGCATATTACTCGTTTTTTATAGCACGTACTTCAAACCTACCAAATTAGGGTTTTCAAATTATGGTTTCAATTTTAAGCACTCTTTTACTATGTTATACACTCCGTTTCTTTGACATTCTATTATAAATGATCGAGCCTGATCAATCCTGACAAAAATTTTGACAAATGTCCAGCGGTACTCGGATTTTTTTTGCACGTGCTTCAAACATCCAAGATTAGGGTTTCGATTCTAAGCACTCTTTTGCTGTTTTATTTATGCACTCCGTTTCTTCGAAATTCTATTATAAATCATTATGCCTGATCATTCCCCACTAAAATTTTGAAAAACGTAAATTGTTACTCAGTTTATTTAGCACATGCTTCAAACACCCTGGATTAGGGTTTCTAGATTAGGGTTTCAATTTTAAGCAATCGTTTACTGTTTTATACACTCCGTTTCTTCGAAATTCTATTCTAAATCATGAAGCCTAATCATTCCCCACAAAAATTTCTTAAAATGTCGCATATTACTCGGTTTTTATAGCACGTACTTCAAACCTTCCAAATTAGGGTTTTCAAATTATGGTTTCAATTTTAAGCACTCTTTTACTATGTTATACACTCCGTTTCTTTGACATTCTATTATAAATGATCGAGCCTGATCAATCCTGACAAAAATTTTGACAAATGTCGAGCGGTACTCAGATTTTTTTTGCACGTGCTTCAAACATCCCAGATTAGGGTTTCGATTCTAAGCACTCTTTTGCTGTTTTATTTATGCACTCCGTTTCTTCGAAATTCTATTATAAATCATTATGCCTGATCATTCCCCACTAAAATTTTGAAAAACGTAGATTGTTACTCAGTTTATTTAGCACATGCTTCAAACACCCTGGATTAGGGTTTCTAGATTAGAGTTTCAATTTTAAGCAATCGTTTACTGTTTTATACACTCCGTTTCTTCGAAATTCTATTCTAAATCATGAAGCCTAATCATTCCCCACAAAAATTTCTTAAAATGTCGCATATTACTCGGTTTTTATAGCACGTACTTCAAACCTTCCAAATTAGGGTTTTCAAATTATGGTTTCAATTTTAAGCACTCTTTTACTATGTTATACACTCCGTTTCTTTGACATTCTATTATAAATGATCGAGCCTGATCAATCCTGACAAAAATTTTGACAAATGTCAAGCGGTACTCGGATTTTTTTTGCACGTGCTTCAAACATCCCAGATTAGGGTTTCGATTCTAAGCACTCTTTTGCTGTTTTATTTATGCACTCCGTTTCTTCGAAATTCTATTATAAATCATTATGCCTGATTATTCCCCACTAAAATTTTGAAAAACGTAGATTGTTACTCAGTTTATTTAGCACATGCTTCAAACACCCTGGATTAGGGTTTCTAGATTAGGGTTTCAATTTTAAGCAATCGTTTACTGTTTTATACACTCCGTTTCTTCGAAATTCTATTCTAAATCATGAAGCCTAATCATTCCCCACAAAAATTTCTTAAAATGTCGCATATTACTCGGTTTTTATAGCACGTACTTCAAACCTTCCAAATTAGGGTTTTCAAATTATGGTTTCAATTTTAAGTACTCTTTTACTATGTTATACACTCCGTTTCTTTGACATTCTATTATAAATGATCGAGCCTGATCAATCCTGACAAAAATTTTGACAAATGTCGAGCGGTACTCGGATTTTTTTTGCACGTGCTTCAAACATCCCAGATTAGGGTTTCGATTCTAAGCACTCTTTTGCTGTTTTATTTATGCACTCCGTTTCTTCGAAATTCTATTATAAATCATTATGCCTGATCATTCCCCACTAAAATTTTGAAAAACGTAGACTGTTACTCAGTTTATTTAGCACATGCTTCAAACGCCCTGGATTAGGGTTTCCAGATTAGGGTTTCAATTTTAAGCAATCGTTTACTGTTTTATACACTCCGTTTATTCGAAATTCTATTCTAAATCATGAAGCCTAATCATTCCCCACAAAAATTTCTCAAAATGTCGCATATTACTCGGTTTTTATAGCACGTACTTCAAACCTTCAAGATTAGGGTTTTCAAATTATGGTTTCAATTTTAAGCACTCTCTTAATATATTATACAGTCCGTTTCTTTGACTTTCTATTATAAATGATCGAGCCTGATCAATCCTGACAAAAATTTTGACAAATGTCGAGCGGTACTCGGCTTTTTTTTGTACGTGCTTCAAACATCCCAGATAAGGGTTTCGATTATAAGCACTCTTTTGCTGTTTTATTTATGCACTCCATTTCTTCGAAATTCTATTATAAATCATTATGCCTGATCATTCCCCACTAAAATTTTGAAAAACGTAGACTGTTACTCAGTTTATTTAGCACATGCTTCAAACGCCCTGGATTAGGGTTTCCAGATTAGGGTTTCAATTTTAAGCAATCGTTTACTGTTTTATACACTCCGTTTATTCGAAATTCTATTCTAAATCATGAAGCCTAATCATTCCCCACAAAAATTTCTTAAAATGTCGCATATTACTCGGTTTTTATAGCACGTACTTCAAACCTTCAAGATTAGGGTTTTCAAATTATGGTTTCAATTTTAAGCACTCTCTTACTATATTATACACTCCGTTTCTTTGACTTTCTATTATAAATGATCGAGCCTGATCAATCCTGACAAAAATTTTGACAAATGTCGAGCGGTACTCGGATTTTTTTTGCACGTGCTTCAAACATCCCAGATAAGGGTTTCGATTATAAGCACTCTTTTGCTGTTTTATTTATGCACTCCGTTTCTTCGAAATTCTATTATAAATCATTATGCCTGATCATTCCCCACTAAAATTTTGAAAAACGTAGACTGTTACTCAGTTTATTTAGCACATGCTTCAAACGCCCTGGATTAGGGTTTCCAGATTAGGGTTTCAATTTTAAGCAATCGTTTACTGTTTTATACACTCCGTTTATTCGAAATTCTATCCTAAAACATGAAGCCTAATCATTCCCCACAAAAATTTCTTAAAATGTCGCATATTACTCGGTTTTTATAGCACGTACTTCAAACCTTCATGATTAGGGTTTTCAAATTATTGTTTCAATTTTAAGCACTCTCTTACTATATTATACAGTCCGTTTCTTTGACTTTCTATTATAAATGATCTAGCCTGATCAATCCTGACAAAAATGTTGACAAATGTCGAGCGGTACTCGGATTTTTTTTGCACGTGCTTCAAACATCCCAGATAAGGGTTTCGATTATAAGCACTCTTTTGCTGTTTTATTTATGCACTCCGTTTCTTCGAAATTCTATTATAAATCATTATGCCTGATCATTCCCCACTAAAATTTTGAAAAACGTAGACTGTTACTCAGTTTATTTAGCACATGCTTCAAACGCCCTGGATTAGGGTTTCCAGATTAGGGTTTCAATTTTAAGCAATCGTTTACTGTTTTATAAACTCCGTTTATTCGAAATTCTATTCTAAATCATGAAGCCTAATCATTCCCCACAAAAATTTCTTAAAATGTCGCATATTACTCGGTTTTTATAGCACGTACTTCAAACCTTCAAGATTAGGGTTTTCAAATTATGGTTTCAATTTTAAGAACTCTCTTAATATATTATACAGTCCGTTTCTTTGACTTTCTATTATAAATGATCGAGCCTGATCAATCCTGACAAAAATTTTGACAAATGTCGAGCGGTACTCGGATTTTTTTTGTACGTGCTTCAAACATCCCAGATAAGGGTTTCGATTATAAGCACTCTTTTGCTGTTTTATTTATGCACTCCGTTTCTTCGAAATTCTATTATAAATCATTATGTCTGATCATTCCCCACTAAAATTTTGAAAAACGTAGACTGTTACTCAGTTTATTAAGCACATGCTTCAAACGCCCTGGATTAGGGTTTCCAGATTAGGGTTTCAATTTTAAGCAATCGTTTACTGTTTTATACACTCCGTTTATTCGAAATTCTATTCTAAAACATGAAGCCTAATCATTCCCCACAAAAATTTCTTAAAATGTCGCATATTACTCGGTTTTTATAGCACGTACTTCAAACCTTCATTATTAGGGTTTTCAAATTATTGTTTCAATTTTAAGCACTCTCTTACTATATTATACAGTCCGTTTCTTTGACTTTCTATTATAAATGATCTAGACTGATCAATCCTGACAAAAATGTTGACAAATGTCGAGCGGTACTCGGATTTTTTTTGCACGTGCTTCAAACATCCCAGATAAGGGTTTCGATTATAAGCACTCTTTTGCTGTTTTATTTATGCACTCCGTTTCTTCGAAATTCTATTATAAATCATTATGCCTGATCATTCCCCACTAAAATTTTGAAAAACGTAGACTGTTACTCAGTTTATTAAGCACATGCTTCAAACGCCCTGGATTAGGGTTTCCAGATTAGGGTTTCAATTTTAAGCAATCGTTTACTGTTTTATACACTCCGTTTATTCGAAATTCTATTCTAAATCATGAAGCCTAATCATTCCCCACAAAAATTTCTTAAAATGTCGCATATTACTCGGTTTTTATAGCACGTACTTCAAACCTTCATGATTAGGGTTTTCAAATTATGGTTAAAATTTTAAGCACTCTCTTACTATATTATACAGTCCGTTTCTTTGACTTTCTATTATAAATGATCGAGCCTGATCAATCCTGACAAAAATTTTGACAAATGTCGAGCGGTACTCGGATTTTTTTTGCACGTGCTTCAAACATCCCAGATTAGGGTTTCGATTATAAGCACTCTTTTGCTGTTTTATTTGTGCACTCCGTTTCTTCGAAATTCTATTATAAATCATTATGCCTGATCATTCCCCACTAAAATTTTGGAAAACGTAGACTGTTACTCAGTTTATTTAGCACATGCTTCAAACGCCCTGGTTTAGGGTTTCCAGATTAGGGTTTCAATTTTAAGCAATCGTTTACTGTTTTATACACTCCGTTTATTCGAAATTCTATTCTAAATCATGAAGCCTAATCATTCCCCACAAAAATTTCTTAAAATGTCGCATATTACTCGGTTTTTATAGCACGTACTTCAAACCTTCAAGATTAGGGTTTTCAAATTATGGTTTCAATTTTAAGCACTCTCTTAATATATTATACAGTCCGTTTCTTTGACTTTCTATTATAAATGATCGAGCCTGATCAATCCTGACAAAAATTTTGACAAATGTCGAGCGGTACTCGGATTTTTTTTGTACGTGCTTCAAACATCCCAGATAAGGGTTTCGATTATAAGCACTCTTTTGCTGTTTTATTTATGCACTCCGTTTCTTCGAAATTCTATTATAAATCATTATGCCTGATCATTCCCCACTAAAATTTTGAAAAACGTAGACTGTTACTCAGTTTATTAAGCACATGCTTCAAACGCCCTGGATTAGGGTTTCCAGATTAGGGTTTCAATTTTAAGCAATCGTTTACTGTTTTATACACTCCGTTTATTCGAAATTCTATTCTAAATCATGAAGCCTAATCATTCCCCACAAAAATTTCTTAAAATGTCGCATATTACTCGGTTTTTATAGCACGTACTTCAAACCTTCAATATTAGGGTTTTCAAATTATGGTTTCAATTTTAAGCACTCTCTTACTATATTATACAGTCCGTTTCTTTGACTTTCTATTATAAATGATCTAGACTGATCAATCCTGACAAAAATGTTGACAAATGTCGAGCGGTACTCGGATTTTTTTTGCACGTGCTTCAAACATCCCAGATAAGGGTTTCGATTATAAGCACTCTTTTGCTGTTTTATTTATGCACTCCGTTTCTTCGAAATTCTATTATAAATCATTATGCCTAATCATTCCCCACTAAAATTTTGAAAAACGTAGACTGTTACTCAGTTTATTTAGCACATGCTTCAAACGCCCTGGATTAGGGTTTCCAGATTAGGGTTTCAATTTTAAGCAATCGTTTACTGTTTTATACACTCCGTTTATTCGAAATTCTATTCTAAATCATGAAGCCTAATCATTCCCCACAAAAATTTCTTACAATGTCGCATATTACTCGGTTTTTATAGCACGTACTTCAAACCTTCATGATTAGGGTTTTCAAATTATGGTTTCAATTTTAAGCACTCTCTTACTATATTATACAGTCCGTTTCTTTGACTTTCTATTATAAATGATCGAGCCTGATCAATCCTGACAAAAATTTTGACAAATGTCGAGCGGTACTCGGATTTTTTTTGCACGTGCTTCAAACATCCCAGATTAGGGTTTCGATTATAAGCACTCTTTTGCTGTTTTATTTGTGCACTCCGTTTCTTCGAAATTCTATTATAAATCATTATGCCTGATCATTCCCCACTAAAATTTTGAAAAACGTAGACTGTTACTCAGTTTATTAAGCACATGCTTCAAACGCCCTGGATTAGGGTTTCCAGATTAGGGTTTCAATTTTAAGCAATCGTTTACTGTTTTATACACTCCGTTTATTCGAAATTCTATTCTAAATCATGAAGCCTAATCATTCCCCACAAAAATTTCTTAAAATGTCGCATATTACTCGGTTTTTATAGCACGTACTTCAAACCTTCATGATTAGGGTTTTCAAATTATGGTTTCAATTTTAAGCACTCTCTTACTATATTATACAGTCCGTTTCTTTGACTTTCTATTATAAATGATCGAGCCTGATCAATCCTGACAAAAATTTTGACAAATGTCGAGCGGTACTCGGATTTTTTTTGCACGTGCTTCAAACATCCCAGATTAGGGTTTCGATTATAAGCACTCTTTTGCTGTTTTATTTGTGCACTCCGTTTCTTCGAAATTCTATTATAAATCATTATGCCTGATCATTCCCCACTCAAATTTTGGAAAACGTAGACTGTTACTCAGTTTATTTAGCAAATGCTTCAAACGCTTTGGATTAGGGTTTCCAGATTAGGTTTCAATTTTTAGCAATCGTTTACTGTTTTATACACTCCGTTTATTCGAAATTCTATTCTAAATCATGAAGCCTAATCATTCCCCACAAAAATTTCTTAAAATGTCGCATATTACTCGGTTTTTATAGCACGTACTTCAAACCTTCAAGATTAGGGTTTTCAAATTATGGTTTCAATTTTAAGCACTCTCTTAATATATTATACAGTCCGTTTCTTTGACTTTCTATTATAAATGATCGAGCCTGATCAATCCTGACAAAAATTTTGACAAATGTCGAGCGGTACTCGGATTTTTTTTGTACGTGCTTCAAACATCCCAGATAAGGGTTTCGATTATAAGCACTCTTTTGCTGTTTTATTTATGCACTCCGTTTCTTCGAAATTCTATTATAAATCATTATGCCTGATCATTCCCCACTAAAATTTTGAAAAACGTAGACTGTTACTCAGTTTATTTAGCACATGCTTCAAACGCCCTGGATTAGGGTTTCCAGATTAGGGTTTCAATTTTAAGCAATCGTTTACTGTTTTATACACTCCGTTTATTCGAAATTCTATTCTAAATCATGAAGCCTAATCATTCCCCACAAAAATTTCTTAAAATGTCGCATATTACTCGGTTTTTATAGCACGTACTTCAAACCTTCAAGATTAGGGTTTTCAAATTATGGTTTCAATTTTAAGCACTCTCTTACTATATTATACAGTCCGTTTCTTTGACTTTCTATTATAAATGATCGAGCCTGATCAATCCTGACAAAAATTTTGACAAATGTCGAGCGGTACTCGGATTTTTTTTGCACGTGCTTCAAACATCCCAGATAAGGGTTTCGATTATAAGCACTCTTTTGCTGTTTTATTTATGCACTCCGTTTCTTCGAAATTCTATTATAAATCATTATGCCTGATCATTCCCCACTAAAATTTTGAAAAACGTAGACTGTTACTCAGTTTATTTAGCACATGCTTCAAACGCCCTGGATTAGGGTTTCCAGATTAGGGTTTCAATTTTAAGCAATCGTTTACTGTTTTATACACTCCGTTTATTCGAAATTCTATTCTAAATCATGAAGCCTAATCATTCCCCACAAAAATTTCTTAAAATGTCGCATATTACTCGGTTTTTATAGCACGTACTTCAAACCTTCAAGATTAGGGTTTTCAAATTATGGTTTCAATTTTAAGCACTCTCTTACTATATTATACAGTCCGTTTCTTTGACTTTCTATTATAAATGATCGAGCCTGATCAATCCTGACAAAAATTTTGACAAATGTCGAGCGGTACTCGGATTTTTTTTGCACGTGCTTCAAACATCCCAGATAAGGGTTTCGATTATAAGCACTCTTTTGCTGTTTTATTTATGCACTCCGTTTCTTCGAAATTCTATTATAAATCATTATGCCTGATCATTCCCCACTAAAATTTTGAAAAACGTAGACTGTTACTCAGTTTATTTAGCACATGCTTCAAACGCCCTGGATTAGGGTTTCCAGATTAGGGTTTCAATTTTAAGCAATCGTTTACTGTTTTATACACTCCGTTTATTCGAAATTCTATTCTAAATCATGAAGCCTAATCATTCCCCACAAAAATTTCTTAAAATGTCGCATATTACTCGGTTTTTATAGCACGTACTTCAAACCTTCATGATTAGGGTTTTCAAATTATGGTTTCAATTTTAAGCACTCTCTTACTATATTATACAGTCCGTTTCTTTGACTTTCTATTATAAATGATCGAGCCTGATCAATCCTGACAAAAATTTTGACAAATGTCGAGCGGTACTCGGATTTTTTTTGCACGTGCTTCAAACATCCCAGATTAGGGTTTCGATTATAAGCACTCTTTTGCTGTTTTATTTGTGCACTCCGTTTCTTCGAAATTCTATTATAAATCATTATGCCTGATCATTCCCCACTCAAATTTTGGAAAACGTAGACTGTTACTCAGTTTATTTAGCAAATGCTTCAAACGCTTTGGATTAGGGTTTCCAGATTAGGTTTCAATTTTTAGCAATCGTTTACTGTTTTATACACTCCGTTTATTCGAAATTCTATTCTAAATCATGAAGCCTAATCATTCCCCACAAAAATTTCTTAAAATGTCGCATATTACTCGGTTTTTATAGCACGTACTTCAAACCTTCAAGATTAGGGTTTTCAAATTATGGTTTCAATTTTAAGCACTCTCTTAATATATTATACAGTCCGTTTCTTTGACTTTCTATTATAAATGATCGAGCCTGATCAATCCTGACAAAAATTTTGACAAATGTCGAGCGGTACTCGGATTTTTTTTGTACGTGCTTCAAACATCCCAGATAAGGGTTTCGATTATAAGCACTCTTTTGCTGTTTTATTTATGCACTCCGTTTCTTCGAAATTCTATTATAAATCATTATGCCTGATCATTCCCCACTAAAATTTTGAAAAACGTAGACTGTTACTCAGTTTATTTAGCACATGCTTCAAACGCCCTGGATTAGGGTTTCCAGATTAGGGTTTCAATTTTAAGCAATCGTTTACTGTTTTATACACTCCGTTTATTCGAAATTCTATTCTAAATCATGAAGCCTAATCATTCCCCACAAAAATTTCTTAAAATGTCGCATATTACTCGGTTTTTATAGCACGTACTTCAAACCTTCAAGATTAGGGTTTTCAAATTATGGTTTCAATTTTAAGCACTCTCTTAATATATTATACAGTCCGTTTCTTTGACTTTCTATTATAAATGATCGAGCCTGATCAATCCTGACAAAAATTTTGACAAATGTCGAGCGGTACTCGGATTTTTTTTGTACGTGCTTCAAACATCCCAGATAAGGGTTTCGATTATAAGCACTCTTTTGCTGTTTTATTTATGCACTCCGTTTCTTCGAAATTCTATTATAAATCATTATGCCTGATCATTCCCCACTAAAATTTTGGAAAACGTAGACTGTTACTCAGTTTATTTAGCACATGCTTCAAACGCCCTCGTTTAGGGTTTCCAGATTAGGGTTTCAATTTTAAGCAATCGTTTACTGTTTTATACACTCCGTTTATTCGAAATTCTATTCTAAATCATGAAGCCTAATCATTCCCCAAAAAAATTTCTTAAAATGTCGCATATTACTCGGTTTTTATAGCACGTACTTCAAACCTTCAAGATTAGGGTTTTCAAATTATGGTTTCAATTTTAAGCACTCTCTTACTATATTATACAGTCCGTTTCTTTGACTTTCTATTATAAATGATCGAGCCTGATCAATCCTGACAAAAATTTTGACAAATGTCGAGCGGTACTCGGATTTTTTTTGCACGTGCTTCAAACATCCCAGATAAGGGTTTCGATTATAAGCACTCTTTTGCTGTTTTATTTATGCACTCCGTTTCTTCGAAATTCTATTATAAATCATTATGCCTAATCATTCCCCACTAAAATTTTGAAAAACGTAGACTGTTACTCAGTTTATTTAGCACATGCTTCAAACGCCCTGGATTAGGGTTTCCAGATTAGGGTTTCAATTTTAAGCAATCGTTTACTGTTTTATACACTCCGTTTATTCGAAATTCTATTCTAAATCATGAAGCCTAATCATTCCCCACAAAAATTTCTTAAAATGTCGCATATTACTCGGTTTTTATAGCACGTACTTCAAACCCTCAAGATTAGGGTTTTCAAATTATGGTTTCAATTTTAAGCACTCTCTTACTATATTATACAGTCCGTTTCTTTGACTTTCTATTATAAATGATCGAGCCTGATCAATCCTGACAAAAATTTTGACAAATGTCGAGCGGTACTCGGATTTTTTTTGCACGTGCTTCAAACATCCCAGATAAGGGTTTCGAATATAAGCACTCTTTTGCTGTTTTATTTATGCACTCCGTTTCTTCGAAATTCTATTATAAATCATTATGCCTGATCATTCCCCACTAAAATTTTGAAAAACGTAGACTGTTACTCAGTTTATTTAGCACATGCTTCAAACGCCCTGGATTAGGGTTTCCAGATTAGGGTTTCAATTTTAAGCAATCGTTTACTGTTTTATACACTCCGTTTATTCGAAATTCTATTCTAAATCATGAAGCCTAATCATTCCCCACAAAAATTTCTTAAAATGTCGCATATTACTCGGTTTTTATAGCACGTACTTCAAACCTTCAAGATTAGGGTTTTCAAATTATGGTTTCAATTTTAAGCACTCTCTTACTATATTATACAGTCCGTTTCTTTGACTTTCTATTATAAATGATCGAGCCTGATCAATCCTGACAAAAATTTTGACAAATGTCGAGCGGTACTCGGATTTTTTTTGCACGTGCTTCAAACATCCCAGATAAGGGTTTCGATTATAAGCACTCTTTTGCTGTTTTATTTATGCACTCCGTTTCTTCGAAATTCTATTATAAATCATTATGCCTGATCATTCCCCACTAAAATTTTGAAAAACGTAGACTGTTACTCAGTTTATTTAGCACATGCTTCAAACGCCCTGGATTAGGGTTTCCAGATTAGGGTTTCAATTTTAAGCAATCGTTTACTGTTTTATACACTCCGTTTATTCGAAATTCTATTCTAAATCATGAAGCCTAATCATTCCCCACAAAAATTTCTTAAAATGTCGCATATTACTCGGTTTTTATAGCACGTACTTCAAACCTTCAAGATTAGGGTTTTCAAATTATGGTTTCAATTTTAAGCACTCTCTTACTATATTATACAGTCCGTTTCTTTGACTTTCTATTATAAATGATCGAGCCTGATCAATCCTGACAAAAATTTTGACAAATGTCGAGCGGTACTCGGATTTTTTTTGCACGTGCTTCAAACATCCCAGATAAGGGTTTCGATTATAAGCACTCTTTTGCTGTTTTATTTATGCACTCCGTTTCTTCGAAATTCTATTATAAATCATTATGCCTGATCATTCCCCACTAAAATTTTGAAAAACGTAGACTGTTACTCAGTTTATTTAGCACATGCTTCAAACGCCCTGGATTAGGGTTTCCAGATTAGGGTTTCAATTTTAAGCAATCGTTTACTGTTTTATACACTCCGTTTATTCGAAATTCTATTCTAAATCATGAAGCCTAATCATTCCCCACAAAAATTTCTTAAAATGTCGCATATTACTCGGTTTTTATAGCACGTACTTCAAACCTTCAAGATTAGGGTTTTCAAATTATGGTTTCAATTTTAAGCACTCTCTTAATATATTATACAGTCCGTTTCTTTGACTTTCTATTATAAATGATCGAGCCTGATCAATCCTGACAAAAATTTTGACAAATGTCGAGCGGTACTCGGATTTTTTTTGTACGTGCTTCAAACATCCCAGATAAGGGTTTCGATTATAAGCACTCTTTTGCTGTTTTATTTATGCACTCCGTTTCTTCGAAATTCTATTATAAATCATTATGCCTGATCATTCCCCACTAAAATTTTGGAAAACGTAGACTGTTACTCAGTTTATTTAGCACATGCTTCAAACGCCCTCGTTTAGGGTTTCCAGATTAGGGTTTCAATTTTAAGCAATCGTTTACTGTTTTATACACTCCGTTTATTCGAAATTCTATTCTAAATCATGAAGCCTAATCATTCCCCAAAAAAATTTCTTAAAATGTCGCATATTACTCGGTTTTTATAGCACGTACTTCAAACCTTCAAGATTAGGGTTTTCAAATTATGGTTTCAATTTTGAGCACTCTCTTACTATATTATACAGTCCGTTTCTTTGACTTTCTATTATAAATGATCGAGCCTGATCAATCCTGACAAAAATTTTGACAAATGTCGAGCGGTACTCGATTTTTTTTGCATGTGCTTCAAACATCCCAGATTTGGGTTTCGATTATAAGCACTATTTTGCTGTTTTATTTGTGCTCTCCGTTTCTTCGAAATTCTATTATAAATCATTATGCCTGATCATTCCCCACTAAAATTTTGGAAAACGTAGACTGTTACTCAGTTTATTTAGCACATGCTTCAAACGCCCTGGATTAGGGTTTCCAGATTAGGGTTTCAATTTTAAGCAATCGTTTACTGTTTTATACACTCCGTTTATTCGAAATTCTATTCTAAATCATGAAGCCTAATCATTCCCCACAAAAATTTCTTAAAATGTCGCATATTACTCGGTTTTTATAGCACGTACTTCAAACCTTCAAGATTAGGGTTTTCAAATTATGGTTTCAATTTTAAGCACTCTCTTACTATATTATACAGTCCGTTTCTTTGACTTTCTATTATAAATGATCGAGCCTGATCAATCCTGACAAAAATTTTGACAAATGTCGAGCGGTACTCGGATTTTTTTTGCACGTGCTTCAAACATCCCAGATAAGGGTTTCGATTATAAGCACTCTTTTGCTGTTTTATTTATGCACTCCGTTTCTTCGAAATTCTATTATAAATCATTATGCCTGATCATTCCCCACTAAAATTTTGAAAAACGTAGACTGTTACTCAGTTTATTTAGCACATGCTTCAAACGCCCTCGTTTAGGGTTTCCAGATTAGGGTTTCAATTTTAAGCAATCGTTTACTGTTTTATACACTCCGTTTATTCGAAATTCTATTCTAAATCATGAAGCCTAATCATTCCCCACAAAAATTTCTTAAAATGTCGCATATTACTCGGTTTTTATAGCACGTACTTCAAACCTTCAAGATTAGGGTTTTCAAATTATGGTTTCAATTTTAAGCACTCTCTTACTATATTATACAGTCCGTTTCTTTGACTTTCTATTATAAATGATCGAGCCTGATCAATCCTGACAAAAATTTTGACAAATGTCGAGCGGTACTCGGATTTTTTTTGCACGTGCTTCAAACATCCCAGATAAGGGTTTCGATTATAAGCACTCTTTTGCTGTTTTATTTATGCACTCCGTTTCTTCGAAATTCTATTATAAATCATTATGCCTGATCATTCCCCACTAAAATTTTGAAAAACGTAGACTGTTACTCAGTTTATTTAGCACATGCTTCAAACGCCCTAGATTAGGGTTTCCAGATTAGGGTTTCAATTTTAAGCAATCGTTTACTGTTTTATACACTCCGTTTATTCGAAATTCTATTCTAAATCATGAAGCCTAATCATTCCCCACAAAAATTTCTTAAAATGTCGCATATTACTCGGTTTTTATAGCACGTACTTCAAACCTTCAAGATTAGGGTTTTCAAATTATGGTTTCAATTTTAAGCACTCTCTTACTATATTATACAGTCCGTTTCTTTGACTTTCTATTATAAATGATCGAGCCTGATCAATCCTGACAAAAATTTTGACAAATGTCGAGCGGTACTCGGATTTTTTTTGCACGTGCTTCAAACATCCCAGATAAGGGTTTCGATTATAAGCACTCTTTTGCTGTTTTATTTATGCACTCCGTTTCTTCGAAATTCTATTATAAATCATTATGCCTGATCATTCCCCACTAAAATTTTGAAAAACGTAGACTGTTACTCAGTTTATTTAGCACATGCTTCAAACGCCCTGGATTAGGGTTTCCAGATTAGGGTTTCAATTTTAAGCAATCGTTTACTGTTTTATACACTCCGTTTATTCGAAATTCTATTCTAAATCATGAAGCCTAATCATTCCCCACAAAAATTTCTTAAAATGTCGCATATTACTCGGTTTTTATAGCACGTACTTCAAACCTTCAAGATTAGGGTTTTCAAATTATGGTTTCAATTTTAAGCACTCTCTTACTATATTATACAGTCCGTTTCTTTGACTTTCTATTATAAATGATCGAGCCTGATCAATCCTGACAAAAATTTTGACAAATGTCGAGCGGTACTCGGATTTTTTTTGCACGTGCTTCAAACATCCCAGATAAGGGTTTCGATTATAAGCACTCTTTTGCTGTTTTATTTATGCACTCCGTTTCTTCGAAATTCTATTATAAATCATTATGCCTGATCATTCCCCACTAAAATTTTGAAAAACGTAGACTGTTACTCAGTTTATTTAGCACATGCTTCAAACGCCCTGGATTAGGGTTTCCAGATTAGGGTTTCAATTTTAAGCAATCGTTTACTGTTTTATACACTCCGTTTATTCGAAATTCTATTCTAAATCATGAAGCCTAATCATTCCCCACAAAAATTTCTTAAAATGTCGCATATTACTCGGTTTTTATAGCACGTACTTCAAACCTTCAAGATTAGGGTTTTCAAATTATGGTTTCAATTTTAAGCACTCTCTTAATATATTATACAGTCCGTTTCTTTGACTTTCTATTATAAATGATCGAGCCTGATCAATCCTGACAAAAATTTTGACAAATGTCGAGCGGTACTCGGATTTTTTTTGTACGTGCTTCAAACATCCCAGATAAGGGTTTCGATTATAAGCACTCTTTTGCTGTTTTATTTATGCACTCCGTTTCTTCGAAATTCTATTATAAATCATTATGCCTGATCATTCCCCACTAAAATTTTGGAAAACGTAGACTGTTACTCAGTTTATTTAGCACATGCTTCAAACGCCCTCGTTTAGGGTTTCCAGATTAGGGTTTCAATTTTAAGCAATCGTTTACTGTTTTATACACTCCGTTTATTCGAAATTCTATTCTAAATCATGAAGCCTAATCATTCCCCAAAAAAATTTCTTAAAATGTCGCATATTACTCGGTTTTTATAGCACGTACTTCAAACCTTCAAGATTAGGGTTTTCAAATTATGGTTTCAATTTTAAGCACTCTCTTACTATATTATACAGTCCGTTTCTTTGACTTTCTATTATAAATGATCGAGCCTGATCAATCCTGACAAAAATTTTGACAAATGTCGAGCGGTACTCGATTTTTTTTGCATGTGCTTCAAACATCCCAGATTTGGGTTTCGATTATAAGCACTATTTTGCTGTTTTATTTGTGCTCTCCGTTTCTTCGAAATTCTATTATAAATCATTATGCCTGATCATTCCCCACTAAAATTTTGGAAAACGTAGACTGTTACTCAGTTTATTTAGCACATGCTTCAAACGCCCTGGATTAGGGTTTCCAGATTAGGGTTTCAATTTTAAGCAATCGTTTACTGTTTTATACACTCCGTTTATTCGAAATTCTATTCTAAATCATGAAGCCTAATCATTCCCCACAAAAATTTCTTAAAATGTCGCATATTACTCGGTTTTTATAGCACGTACTTCAAACCTTCAAGATTAGGGTTTTCAAATTATGGTTTCAATTTTAAGCACTCTCTTACTATATTATACAGTCCGTTTCTTTGACTTTCTATTATAAATGATCGAGCCTGATCAATCCTGACAAAAATTTTGACAAATGTCGAGCGGTACTCGGATTTTTTTTGCACGTGCTTCAAACATCCCAGATAAGGGTTTCGATTATAAGCACTCTTTTGCTGTTTTATTTATGCACTCCGTTTCTTCGAAATTCTATTATAAATCATTATGCCTGATCATTCCCCACTAAAATTTTGAAAAACGTAGACTGTTACTCAGTTTATTTAGCACATGCTTCAAACGCCCTCGTTTAGGGTTTCCAGATTAGGGTTTCAATTTTAAGCAATCGTTTACTGTTTTATACACTCCGTTTATTCGAAATTCTATTCTAAATCATGAAGCCTAATCATTCCCCACAAAAATTTCTTAAAATGTCGCATATTACTCGGTTTTTATAGCACGTACTTCAAACCTTCAAGATTAGGGTTTTCAAATTATGGTTTCAATTTTAAGCACTCTCTTACTATATTATACAGTCCGTTTCTTTGACTTTCTATTATAAATGATCGAGCCTGATCAATCCTGACAAAAATTTTGACAAATGTCGAGCGGTACTCGGATTTTTTTTGCACGTGCTTCAAACATCCCAGATAAGGGTTTCGATTATAAGCACTCTTTTGCTGTTTTATTTATGCACTCCGTTTCTTCGAAATTCTATTATAAATCATTATGCCTGATCATTCCCCACTAAAATTTTGAAAAACGTAGACTGTTACTCAGTTTATTTAGCACATGCTTCAAACGCCCTAGATTAGGGTTTCCAGATTAGGGTTTCAATTTTAAGCAATCGTTTACTGTTTTATACACTCCGTTTATTCGAAATTCTATTCTAAATCATGAAGCCTAATCATTCCCCACAAAAATTTCTTAAAATGTCGCATATTACTCGGTTTTTATAGCACGTACTTCAAACCTTCAAGATTAGGGTTTTCAAATTATGGTTTCAATTTTAAGCACTCTCTTACTATATTATACAGTCCGTTTCTTTGACTTTCTATTATAAATGATCGAGCCTGATCAATCCTGACAAAAATTTTGACAAATGTCGAGCGGTACTCGGATTTTTTTTGCACGTGCTTCAAACATCCCAGATAAGGGTTTCGATTATAAGCACTCTTTTGCTGTTTTATTTATGCACTCCGTTTCTTCGAAATTCTATTATAAATCATTATGCCTGATCATTCCCCACTAAAATTTTGAAAAACGTAGACTGTTACTCAGTTTATTTAGCACATGCTTCAAACGCCCTGGATTAGGGTTTCCAGATTAGGGTTTCAATTTTAAGCAATCGTTTACTGTTTTATACACTCCGTTTATTCGAAATTCTATTCTAAATCATGAAGCCTAATCATTCCCCACAAAAATTTCTTAAAATGTCGCATATTACTCGGTTTTTATAGCACGTACTTCAAACCTTCAAGATTAGGGTTTTCAAATTATGGTTTCAATTTTAAGCACTCTCTTACTATATTATACAGTCCGTTTCTTTGACTTTCTATTATAAATGATCGAGCCTGATCAATCCTGACAAAAATTTTGACAAATGTCGAGCGGTACTCGGATTTTTTTTGCACGTGCTTCAAACATCCCAGATAAGGGTTTCGATTATAAGCACTCTTTTGCTGTTTTATTTATGCACTCCGTTTCTTCGAAATTCTATTATAAATCATTATGCCTGATCATTCCCCACTAAAATTTTGAAAAACGTAGACTGTTACTCAGTTTATTTAGCACATGCTTCAAACGCCCTGGATTAGGGTTTCCAGATTAGGGTTTCAATTTTAAGCAATCGTTTACTGTTTTATACACTCCGTTTATTCGAAATTCTATTCTAAATCATGAAGCCTAATCATTCCCCACAAAAATTTCTTAAAATGTCGCATATTACTCGGTTTTTATAGCACGTACTTCAAACCTTCAAGATTAGGGTTTTCAAATTATGGTTTCAATTTTAAGCACTCTCTTAATATATTATACAGTCCGTTTCTTTGACTTTCTATTATAAATGATCGAGCCTGATCAATCCTGACAAAAATTTTGACAAATGTCGAGCGGTACTCGGATTTTTTTTGTACGTGCTTCAAACATCCCAGATAAGGGTTTCGATTATAAGCACTCTTTTGCTGTTTTATTTATGCACTCCGTTTCTTCGAAATTCTATTATAAATCATTATGCCTGATCATTCCCCACTAAAATTTTGGAAAACGTAGACTGTTACTCAGTTTATTTAGCACATGCTTCAAACGCCCTCGTTTAGGGTTTCCAGATTAGGGTTTCAATTTTAAGCAATCGTTTACTGTTTTATACACTCCGTTTATTCGAAATTCTATTCTAAATCATGAAGCCTAATCATTCCCCAAAAAAATTTCTTAAAATGTCGCATATTACTCGGTTTTTATAGCACGTACTTCAAACCTTCAAGATTAGGGTTTTCAAATTATGGTTTCAATTTTAAGCACTCTCTTACTATATTATACAGTCCGTTTCTTTGACTTTCTATTATAAATGATCAAGCCTGATCAATCCTGACAAAAATTTTGACAAATGTCGAGCGGTACTCGATTTTTTTTGCATGTGCTTCAAACATCCCAGATTTGGGTTTCGATTATAAGCACTATTTTGCTGTTTTATTTGTGCACTCCGTTTCTTCGAAATTCTATTATAAATCATTATGCCTGATCATTCCCCACTAAAATTTTGGAAAACGTAGACTGTTACTCAGTTTATTTAGCACATGCTTCAAACGCCCTGGATTAGGGTTTCCAGATTAGGGTTTCAATTTTAAGCAATCGTTTACTGTTTTATACACTCCGTTTATTCGAAATTCTATTCTAAATCATGAAGCCTAATCATTCCCCACAAAAATTTCTTAAAATGTCGCATATTACTCGGTTTTTATAGCACGTACTTCAAACCTTCAAGATTAGGGTTTTCAAATTATGGTTTCAATTTTAAGCACTCTCTTACTATATTATACAGTCCGTTTCTTTGACTTTCTATTATAAATGATCGAGCCTGATCAATCCTGACAAAAATTTTGACAAATGTCGAGCGGTACTCGGATTTTTTTTGCACGTGCTTCAAACATCCCAGATAAGGGTTTCGATTATAAGCACTCTTTTGCTGTTTTATTTATGCACTCCGTTTCTTCGAAATTCTATTATAAATCATTATGCCTGATCATTCCCCACTAAAATTTTGAAAAAACGTAGACTGTTACTCAGTTTATTTAGCACATGCTTCAAACGCCCTGGATTAGGGTTTCCAGATTAGGGTTTCAATTTTAAGCAATCGTTTACTGTTTTATACACTCCGTTTATTCGAAATTCTATTCTAAATCATGAAGCCTAATCATTCCCCACAAAAATTTCTTAAAATGTCGCATATTACTCGGTTTTTATAGCACGTACTTCAAACCTTCAAGATTAGGGTTTTCAAATTATGGTTTCAATTTTAAGCACTCTCTTACTATATTATACAGTCCGTTTCTTTGACTTTCTATTATAAATGATCGAGCCTGATCAATCCTGACAAAAATTTTGACAAATGTCGAGCGGTACTCGGATTTTTTTTGCACGTGCTTCAAACATCCCAGATAAGGGTTTCGATTATAAGCACTCTTTTGCTGTTTTATTTATGCACTCCGTTTCTTCGAAATTCTATTATAAATCATTATGCCTGATCATTCCCCACTAAAATTTTGAAAAACGTAGACTGTTACTCAGTTTATTTAGCACATGCTTCAAACGCCCTGGATTAGGGTTTCCAGATTAGGGTTTCAATTTTAAGCAATCGTTTACTGTTTTATACACTCCGTTTATTCGAAATTCTATTCTAAATCATGAAGCCTAATCATTCCCCACAAAAATTTCTTAAAATGTCGCATATTACTCGGTTTTTATAGCACGTACTTCAAACCTTCAAGATTAGGGTTTTCAAATTATGGTTTCAATTTTAAGCACTCTCTTACTATATTATACAGTCCGTTTCTTTGACTTTCTATTATAAATGATCGAGCCTGATCAATCCTGACAAAAATTTTGACAAATGTCGAGCGGTACTCGGATTTTTTTTGCACGTGCTTCAAACATCCCAGATAAGGGTTTCGATTATAAGCACTCTTTTGCTGTTTTATTTATGCACTCCGTTTCTTCGAAATTCTATTATAAATCATTATGCCTGATCATTCCCCACTAAAATTTTGAAAAACGTAGACTGTTACTCAGTTTATTTAGCACATGCTTCAAACGCCCTGGATTAGGGTTTCCAGATTAGGGTTTCAATTTTAAGCAATCGTTTACTGTTTTATACACTCCGTTTATTCGAAATTCTATTCTAAATCATGAAGCCTAATCATTCCCCACAAAAATTTCTTAAAATGTCGCATATTACTCGGTTTTTATAGCACGTACTTCAAACCTTCAAGATTAGGGTTTTCAAATTATGGTTTCAATTTTAAGCACTCTCTTAATATATTATACAGTCCGTTTCTTTGACTTTCTATTATAAATGATCGAGCCTGATCAATCCTGACAAAAATTTTGACAAATGTCGAGCGGTACTCGGATTTTTTTTGTACGTGCTTCAAACATCCCAGATAAGGGTTTCGATTATAAGCACTCTTTTGCTGTTTTATTTATGCACTCCGTTTCTTCGAAATTCTATTATAAATCATTATGCCTGATCATTCCCCACTAAAATTTTGGAAAACGTAGACTGTTACTCAGTTTATTTAGCACATGCTTCAAACGCCCTCGTTTAGGGTTTCCAGATTAGGGTTTCAATTTTAAGCAATCGTTTACTGTTTTATACACTCCGTTTATTCGAAATTCTATTCTAAATCATGAAGCCTAATCATTCCCCAAAAAAATTTCTTAAAATGTCGCATATTACTCGGTTTTTATAGCACGTACTTCAAACCTTCAAGATTAGGGTTTTCAAATTATGGTTTCAATTTTAAGCACTCTCTTACTATATTATACAGTCCGTTTCTTTGACTTTCTATTATAAATGATCGAGCCTGATCAATCCTGACAAAAATTTTGACAAATGTCGAGCGGTACTCGATTTTTTTTGCATGTGCTTCAAACATCCCAGATTTGGGTTTCGATTATAAGCACTATTTTGCTGTTTTATTTGTGCACTCCGTTTCTTCGAAATTCTATTATAAATCATTATGCCTGATCATTCCCCACTAAAATTTTGGAAAACGTAGACTGTTACTCAGTTTATTTAGCACATGCTTCAAACGCCCTGGATTAGGGTTTCCAGATTAGGGTTTCAATTTTAAGCAATCGTTTACTGTTTTATACACTCCGTTTATTCGAAATTCTATTCTAAATCATGAAGCCTAATCATTCCCCACAAAAATTTCTTAAAATGTCGCATATTACTCGGTTTTTATAGCACGTACTTCAAACCTTCAAGATTAGGGTTTTCAAATTATGGTTTCAATTTTAAGCACTCTCTTACTATATTATACAGTCCGTTTCTTTGACTTTCTATTATAAATGATCGAGCCTGATCAATCCTGACAAAAATTTTGACAAATGTCGAGCGGTACTCGGATTTTTTTTGCACGTGCTTCAAACATCCCAGATAAGGGTTTCGATTATAAGCACTCTTTTGCTGTTTTATTTATGCACTCCGTTTCTTCGAAATTCTATTATAAATCATTATGCCTGATCATTCCCCACTAAAATTTTGAAAAAACGTAGACTGTTACTCAGTTTATTTAGCACATGCTTCAAACGCCCTGGATTAGGGTTTCCAGATTAGGGTTTCAATTTTAAGCAATCGTTTACTGTTTTATACACTCCGTTTATTCGAAATTCTATTCTAAATCATGAAGCCTAATCATTCCCCACAAAAATTTCTTAAAATGTCGCATATTACTCGGTTTTTATAGCACGTACTTCAAACCTTCAAGATTAGGGTTTTCAAATTATGGTTTCAATTTTAAGCACTCTCTTACTATATTATACAGTCCGTTTCTTTGACTTTCTATTATAAATGATCGAGCCTGATCAATCCTGACAAAAATTTTGACAAATGTCGAGCGGTACTCGGATTTTTTTTGCACGTGCTTCAAACATCCCAGATAAGGGTTTCGATTATAAGCACTCTTTTGCTGTTTTATTTATGCACTCCGTTTCTTCGAAATTCTATTATAAATCATTATGCCTGATCATTCCCCACTAAAATTTTGAAAAACGTAGACTGTTACTCAGTTTATTTAGCACATGCTTCAAACGCCCTGGATTAGGGTTTCCAGATTAGGGTTTCAATTTTAAGCAATCGTTTACTGTTTTATACACTCCGTTTATTCGAAATTCTATTCTAAATCATGAAGCCTAATCATTCCCCACAAAAATTTCTTAAAATGTCGCATATTACTCGGTTTTTATAGCACGTACTTCAAACCTTCAAGATTAGGGTTTTCAAATTATGGTTTCAATTTTAAGCACTCTCTTAATATATTATACAGTCCGTTTCTTTGACTTTCTATTATAAATGATCGAGCCTGATCAATCCTGACAAAAATTTTGACAAATGTCGAGCGGTACTCGGATTTTTTTTGTACGTGCTTCAAACATCCCAGATAAGGGTTTCGATTATAAGCACTCTTTTGCTGTTTTATTTATGCACTCCGTTTCTTCGAAATTCTATTATAAATCATTATGCCTGATCATTCCCCACTAAAATTTTGGAAAACGTAGACTGTTACTCAGTTTATTTAGCACATGCTTCAAACGCCCTCGTTTAGGGTTTCCAGATTAGGGTTTCAATTTTAAGCAATCGTTTACTGTTTTATACACTCCGTTTATTCGAAATTCTATTCTAAATCATGAAGCCTAATCATTCCCCAAAAAAATTTCTTAAAATGTCGCATATTACTCGGTTTTTATAGCACGTACTTCAAACCTTCAAGATTAGGGTTTTCAAATTATGGTTTCAATTTTAAGCACTCTCTTACTATATTATACAGTCCGTTTCTTTGACTTTCTATTATAAATGATCGAGCCTGATCAATCCTGACAAAAATTTTGACAAATGTCGAGCGGTACTCGATTTTTTTTGCATGTGCTTCAAACATCCCAGATTTGGGTTTCGATTATAAGCACTATTTTGCTGTTTTATTTGTGCACTCCGTTTCTTCGAAATTCTATTATAAATCATTATGCCTGATCATTCCCCACTAAAATTTTGGAAAACGTAGACTGTTACTCAGTTTATTTAGCACATGCTTCAAACGCCCTGGATTAGGGTTTCCAGATTAGGGTTTCAATTTTAAGCAATCGTTTACTGTTTTATACACTCCGTTTATTCGAAATTCTATTCTAAATCATGAAGCCTAATCATTCCCCACAAAAATTTCTTAAAATGTCGCATATTACTCGGTTTTTATAGCACGTACTTCAAACCTTCAAGATTAGGGTTTTCAAATTATGGTTTCAATTTTAAGCACTCTCTTACTATATTATACAGTCCGTTTCTTTGACTTTCTATTATAAATGATCGAGCCTGATCAATCCTGACAAAAATTTTGACAAATGTCGAGCGGTACTCGGATTTTTTTTGCACGTGCTTCAAACATCCCAGATAAGGGTTTCGATTATAAGCACTCTTTTGCTGTTTTATTTATGCACTCCGTTTCTTCGAAATTCTATTATAAATCATTATGCCTGATCATTCCCCACTAAAATTTTGAAAAAACGTAGACTGTTACTCAGTTTATTTAGCACATGCTTCAAACGCCCTGGATTAGGGTTTCCAGATTAGGGTTTCAATTTTAAGCAATCGTTTACTGTTTTATACACTCCGTTTATTCGAAATTCTATTCTAAATCATGAAGCCTAATCATTCCCCACAAAAATTTCTTAAAATGTCGCATATTACTCGGTTTTTATAGCACGTACTTCAAACCTTCAAGATTAGGGTTTTCAAATTATGGTTTCAATTTTAAGCACTCTCTTACTATATTATACAGTCCGTTTCTTTGACTTTCTATTATAAATGATCGAGCCTGATCAATCCTGACAAAAATTTTGACAAATGTCGAGCGGTACTCGGATTTTTTTTGCACGTGCTTCAAACATCCCAGATAAGGGTTTCGATTATAAGCACTCTTTTGCTGTTTTATTTATGCACTCCGTTTCTTCGAAATTCTATTATAAATCATTATGCCTGATCATTCCCCACTAAAATTTTGAAAAACGTAGACTGTTACTCAGTTTATTTAGCACATGCTTCAAACGCCCTGGATTAGGGTTTCCAGATTAGGGTTTCAATTTTAAGCAATCGTTTACTGTTTTATACACTCCGTTTATTCGAAATTCTATTCTAAATCATGAAGCCTAATCATTCCCCACAAAAATTTCTTAAAATGTCGCATATTACTCGGTTTTTATAGCACGTACTTCAAACCTTCAAGATTAGGGTTTTCAAATTATGGTTTCAATTTTAAGCACTCTCTTAATATATTATACAGTCCGTTTCTTTGACTTTCTATTATAAATGATCGAGCCTGATCAATCCTGACAAAAATTTTGACAAATGTCGAGCGGTACTCGGATTTTTTTTGTACGTGCTTCAAACATCCCAGATAAGGGTTTCGATTATAAGCACTCTTTTGCTGTTTTATTTATGCACTCCGTTTCTTCGAAATTCTATTATAAATCATTATGCCTGATCATTCCCCACTAAAATTTTGGAAAACGTAGACTGTTACTCAGTTTATTTAGCACATGCTTCAAACGCCCTCGTTTAGGGTTTCCAGATTAGGGTTTCAATTTTAAGCAATCGTTTACTGTTTTATACACTCCGTTTATTCGAAATTCTATTCTAAATCATGAAGCCTAATCATTCCCCAAAAAAATTTCTTAAAATGTCGCATATTACTCGGTTTTTATAGCACGTACTTCAAACCTTCAAGATTAGGGTTTTCAAATTATGGTTTCAATTTTAAGCACTCTCTTACTATATTATACAGTCCGTTTCTTTGACTTTCTATTATAAATGATCGAGCCTGATCAATCCTGACAAAAATTTTGACAAATGTCGAGCGGTACTCGATTTTTTTTGCATGTGCTTCAAACATCCCAGATTTGGGTTTCGATTATAAGCACTATTTTGCTGTTTTATTTGTGCTCTCCGTTTCTTCGAAATTCTATTATAAATCATTATGCCTGATCATTCCCCACTAAAATTTTTTAAAACGTAGACTGTTACTCAGTTTATTTAGCACATGCTTCAAACGCCCTGGATTAGGGTTTCCAGATTAGGGTTTCAATTTTAAGCAATCGTTTACTGTTTTATACACTCCGTTTATTCGAAATTCTATTCTAAATCATGAAGCCTAATCATTCCCCACAAAAATTTCTTAAAATGTCGCATATTACTCGGTTTTTATAGCACGTACTTCAAACCTTCAAGATTAGGGTTTTCAAATTATGGTTTCAATTTTAAGCACTCTCTTACTATATTATACAGTCCGTTTCTTTGACTTTCTATTATAAATGATCGAGCCTGATCAATCCTGACAAAAATTTTGACAAATGTCGAGCGGTACTCGGATTTTTTTTGCACGTGCTTCAAACATCCCAGATAAGGGTTTCGATTATAAGCACTCTTTTGCTGTTTTATTTATGCACTCCGTTTCTTCGAAATTCTATTATAAATCATTATGCCTGATCATTCCCCACTAAAATTTTGAAAAACGTAGACTGTTACTCAGTTTATTTAGCACATGCTTCAAACGCCCTCGTTTAGGGTTTCCAGATTAGGGTTTCAATTTTAAGCAATCGTTTACTGTTTTATACACTCCGTTTATTCGAAATTCTATTCTAAATCATGAAGCCTAATCATTCCCCAAAAAAATTTCTTAAAATGTCGCATATTACTCGGTTTTTATAGCACGTACTTCAAACCTTCAAGATTAGGGTTTTCAAATTATGGTTTCAATTTTAAGCACTCTCTTACTATATTATACAGTCCGTTTCTTTGACTTTCTATTATAAATGATCGAGCCTGATCAATCCTGACAAAAATTTTGACAAATGTCGAGCGGTACTCGATTTTTTTTGCATGTGCTTCAAACATCCCAGATTTGGGTTTCGATTATAAGCACTATTTTGCTGTTTTATTTGTGCACTCCGTTTCTTCGAAATTCTATTATAAATCATTATGCCTGATCATTCCCCACTAAAATTTTGGAAAACGTAGACTGTTACTCAGTTTATTTAGCACATGCTTCAAACGCCCTGGATTAGGGTTTCCAGATTAGGGTTTCAATTTTAAGCAATCGTTTACTGTTTTATACACTCCGTTTATTCGAAATTCTATTCTAAATCATGAAGCCTAATCATTCCCCACAAAAATTTCTTAAAATGTCGCATATTACTCGGTTTTTATAGCACGTACTTCAAACCTTCAAGATTAGGGTTTTCAAATTATGGTTTCAATTTTAAGCACTCTCTTACTATATTATACAGTCCGTTTCTTTGACTTTCTATTATAAATGATCGAGCCTGATCAATCCTGACAAAAATTTTGACAAATGTCGAGCGGTACTCGGATTTTTTTTGCACGTGCTTCAAACATCCCAGATAAGGGTTTCGATTATAAGCACTCTTTTGCTGTTTTATTTATGCACTCCGTTTCTTCGAAATTCTATTATAAATCATTATGCCTGATCATTCCCCACTAAAATTTTGAAAAAACGTAGACTGTTACTCAGTTTATTTAGCACATGCTTCAAACGCCCTGGATTAGGGTTTCCAGATTAGGGTTTCAATTTTAAGCAATCGTTTACTGTTTTATACACTCCGTTTATTCGAAATTCTATTCTAAATCATGAAGCCTAATCATTCCCCACAAAAATTTCTTAAAATGTCGCATATTACTCGGTTTTTATAGCACGTACTTCAAACCTTCAAGATTAGGGTTTTCAAATTATGGTTTCAATTTTAAGCACTCTCTTACTATATTATACAGTCCGTTTCTTTGACTTTCTATTATAAATGATCGAGCCTGATCAATCCTGACAAAAATTTTGACAAATGTCGAGCGGTACTCGGATTTTTTTTGCACGTGCTTCAAACATCCCAGATAAGGGTTTCGATTATAAGCACTCTTTTGCTGTTTTATTTATGCACTCCGTTTCTTCGAAATTCTATTATAAATCATTATGCCTGATCATTCCCCACTAAAATTTTGAAAAACGTAGACTGTTACTCAGTTTATTTAGCACATGCTTCAAACGCCCTGGATTAGGGTTTCCAGATTAGGGTTTCAATTTTAAGCAATCGTTTACTGTTTTATACACTCCGTTTATTCGAAATTCTATTCTAAATCATGAAGCCTAATCATTCCCCACAAAAATTTCTTAAAATGTCGCATATTACTCGGTTTTTATAGCACGTACTTCAAACCTTCAAGATTAGGGTTTTCAAATTATGGTTTCAATTTTAAGCACTCTCTTAATATATTATACAGTCCGTTTCTTTGACTTTCTATTATAAATGATCGAGCCTGATCAATCCTGACAAAAATTTTGACAAATGTCGAGCGGTACTCGGATTTTTTTTGTACGTGCTTCAAACATCCCAGATAAGGGTTTCGATTATAAGCACTCTTTTGCTGTTTTATTTATGCACTCCGTTTCTTCGAAATTCTATTATAAATCATTATGCCTGATCATTCCCCACTAAAATTTTGGAAAACGTAGACTGTTACTCAGTTTATTTAGCACATGCTTCAAACGCCCTCGTTTAGGGTTTCCAGATTAGGGTTTCAATTTTAAGCAATCGTTTACTGTTTTATACACTCCGTTTATTCGAAATTCTATTCTAAATCATGAAGCCTAATCATTCCCCAAAAAAATTTCTTAAAATGTCGCATATTACTCGGTTTTTATAGCACGTACTTCAAACCTTCAAGATTAGGGTTTTCAAATTATGGTTTCAATTTTAAGCACTCTCTTACTATATTATACAGTCCGTTTCTTTGACTTTCTATTATAAATGATCGAGCCTGATCAATCCTGACAAAAATTTTGACAAATGTCGAGCGGTACTCGATTTTTTTTGCATGTGCTTCAAACATCCCAGATTTGGGTTTCGATTATAAGCACTATTTTGCTGTTTTATTTGTGCTCTCCGTTTCTTCGAAATTCTATTATAAATCATTATGCCTGATCATTCCCCACTAAAATTTTTTAAAACGTAGACTGTTACTCAGTTTATTTAGCACATGCTTCAAACGCCCTGGATTAGGGTTTCCAGATTAGGGTTTCAATTTTAAGCAATCGTTTACTGTTTTATACACTCCGTTTATTCGAAATTCTATTCTAAATCATGAAGCCTAATCATTCCCCACAAAAATTTCTTAAAATGTCGCATATTACTCGGTTTTTATAGCACGTACTTCAAACCTTCAAGATTAGGGTTTTCAAATTATGGTTTCAATTTTAAGCACTCTCTTACTATATTATACAGTCCGTTTCTTTGACTTTCTATTATAAATGATCGAGCCTGATCAATCCTGACAAAAATTTTGACAAATGTCGAGCGGTACTCGGATTTTTTTTGCACGTGCTTCAAACATCCCAGATAAGGGTTTCGATTATAAGCACTCTTTTGCTGTTTTATTTATGCACTCCGTTTCTTCGAAATTCTATTATAAATCATTATGCCTGATCATTCCCCACTAAAATTTTGAAAAACGTAGACTGTTACTCAGTTTATTTAGCACATGCTTCAAACGCCCTGGATTAGGGTTTCCAGATTAGGGTTTCAATTTTAAGCAATCGTTTACTGTTTTATACACTCCGTTTATTCGAAATTCTATTCTAAATCATGAAGCCTAATCATTCCCCACAAAAATTTCTTAAAATGTCGCATATTACTCGGTTTTTATAGCACGTACTTCAAACCTTCAAGATTAGGGTTTTCAAATTATGGTTTCAATTTTAAGCACTCTCTTACTATATTATACAGTCCGTTTCTTTGACTTTCTATTATAAATGATCGAGCCTGATCAATCCTGACAAAAATTTTGACAAATGTCGAGCGGTACTCGGATTTTTTTTGCACGTGCTTCAAACATCCCAGATAAGGGTTTCGATTATAAGCACTCTTTTGCTGTTTTATTTATGCACTCCGTTTCTTCGAAATTCTATTATAAATCATTATGCCTGATCATTCCCCACTAAAATTTTGAAAAACGTAGACTGTTACTCAGTTTATTTAGCACATGCTTCAAACGCCCTGGATTAGGGTTTCCAGATTAGGGTTTCAATTTTAAGCAATCGTTTACTGTTTTATACACTCCGTTTATTCGAAATTCTATTCTAAATCATGAAGCCTAATCATTCCCCACAAAAATTTCTTAAAATGTCGCATATTACTCGGTTTTTATAGCACGTACTTCAAACCTTCAAGATTAGGGTTTTCAAATTATGGTTTCAATTTTAAGCACTCTCTTACTATATTATACAGTCCGTTTCTTTGACTTTCTATTATAAATGATCGAGCCTGATCAATCCTGACAAAAATTTTGACAAATGTCGAGCGGTACTCGGATTTTTTTTGCACGTGCTTCAAACATCCCAGATAAGGGTTTCGATTATAAGCACTCTTTTGCTGTTTTATTTATGCACTCCGTTTCTTCGAAATTCTATTATAAATCATTATGCCTGATCATTCCCCACTAAAATTTTGAAAAACGTAGACTGTTACTCAGTTTATTTAGCACATGCTTCAAACGCCCTGGATTAGGGTTTCCAGATTAGGGTTTCAATTTTAAGCAATCGTTTACTGTTTTATACACTCCGTTTATTCGAAATTCTATTCTAAATCATGAAGCCTAATCATTCCCCACAAAAATTTCTTAAAATGTCGCATATTACTCGGTTTTTATAGCACGTACTTCAAACCTTCAAGATTAGGGTTTTCAAATTATGGTTTCAATTTTAAGCACTCTCTTACTATATTATACAGTCCGTTTCTTTGACTTTCTATTATAAATGATCGAGCCTGATCAATCCTGACAAAAATTTTGACAAATGTCGAGCGGTACTCGGATTTTTTTTGCACGTGCTTCAAACATCCCAGATAAGGGTTTCGATTATAAGCACTCTTTTGCTGTTTTATTTATGCACTCCGTTTCTTCGAAATTCTATTATAAATCATTATGCCTGATCATTCCCCACTAAAATTTTGAAAAACGTAGACTGTTACTCAGTTTATTTAGCACATGCTTCAAACGCCCTGGATTAGGGTTTCCAGATTAGGGTTTCAATTTTAAGCAATCGTTTACTGTTTTATACACTCCGTTTATTCGAAATTCTATTCTAAATCATGAAGCCTAATCATTCCCCACAAAAATTTCTTAAAATGTCGCATATTACTCGGTTTTTATAGCACGTACTTCAAACCTTCAAGATTAGGGTTTTCAAATTATGGTTTCAATTTTAAGCACTCTCTTACTATATTATACAGTCCGTTTCTTTGACTTTCTATTATAAATGATCGAGCCTGATCAATCCTGACAAAAATTTTGACAAATGTCGAGCGGTACTCGGATTTTTTTTGCACGTGCTTCAAACATCCCAGATAAGGGTTTCGATTATAAGCACTCTTTTGCTGTTTTATTTATGCACTCCGTTTCTTCGAAATTCTATTATAAATCATTATGCCTGATCATTCCCCACTAAAATTTTGAAAAACGTAGACTGTTACTCAGTTTATTTAGCACATGCTTCAAACGCCCTGGATTAGGGTTTCCAGATTAGGGTTTCAATTTTAAGCAATCGTTTACTGTTTTATACACTCCGTTTATTCGAAATTCTATTCTAAATCATGAAGCCTAATCATTCCCCACAAAAATTTCTTAAAATGTCGCATATTACTCGGTTTTTATAGCACGTACTTCAAACCTTCAAGATTAGGGTTTTCAAATTATGGTTTCAATTTTAAGCACTCTCTTACTATATTATACAGTCCGTTTCTTTGACTTTCTATTATAAATGATCGAGCCTGATCAATCCTGACAAAAATTTTGACAAATGTCGAGCGGTACTCGGATTTTTTTTGCACGTGCTTCAAACATCCCAGATAAGGGTTTCGATTATAAGCACTCTTTTGCTGTTTTATTTATGCACTCCGTTTCTTCGAAATTCTATTATAAATCATTATGCCTGATCATTCCCCACTAAAATTTTGAAAAACGTAGACTGTTACTCAGTTTATTTAGCACATGCTTCAAACGCCCTGGATTAGGGTTTCCAGATTAGGGTTTCAATTTTAAGCAATCGTTTACTGTTTTATACACTCCGTTTATTCGAAATTCTATTCTAAATCATGAAGCCTAATCATTCCCCACAAAAATTTCTTAAAATGTCGCATATTACTCGGTTTTTATAGCACGTACTTCAAACCTTCAAGATTAGGGTTTTCAAATTATGGTTTCAATTTTAAGCACTCTCTTACTATATTATACAGTCCGTTTCTTTGACTTTCTATTATAAATGATCGAGCCTGATCAATCCTGACAAAAATTTTGACAAATGTCGAGCGGTACTCGGATTTTTTTTGCACGTGCTTCAAACATCCCAGATAAGGGTTTCGATTATAAGCACTCTTTTGCTGTTTTATTTATGCACTCCGTTTCTTCGAAATTCTATTATAAATCATTATGCCTGATCATTCCCCACTAAAATTTTGAAAAACGTAGACTGTTACTCAGTTTATTTAGCACATGCTTCAAACGCCCTGGATTAGGGTTTCCAGATTAGGGTTTCAATTTTAAGCAATCGTTTACTGTTTTATACACTCCGTTTATTCGAAATTCTATTCTAAATCATGAAGCCTAATCATTCCCCACAAAAATTTCTTAAAATGTCGCATATTACTCGGTTTTTATAGCACGTACTTCAAACCTTCAAGATTAGGGTTTTCAAATTATGGTTTCAATTTTAAGCACTCTCTTACTATATTATACAGTCCGTTTCTTTGACTTTCTATTATAAATGATCGAGCCTGATCAATCCTGACAAAAATTTTGACAAATGTCGAGCGGTACTCGGATTTTTTTTGCACGTGCTTCAAACATCCCAGATAAGGGTTTCGATTATAAGCACTCTTTTGCTGTTTTATTTATGCACTCCGTTTCTTCGAAATTCTATTATAAATCATTATGCCTGATCATTCCCCACTAAAATTTTGAAAAACGTAGACTGTTACTCAGTTTATTTAGCACATGCTTCAAACGCCCTGGATTAGGGTTTCCAGATTAGGGTTTCAATTTTAAGCAATCGTTTACTGTTTTATACACTCCGTTTATTCGAAATTCTATTCTAAATCATGAAGCCTAATCATTCCCCACAAAAATTTCTTAAAATGTCGCATATTACTCGGTTTTTATAGCACGTACTTCAAACCTTCAAGATTAGGGTTTTCAAATTATGGTTTCAATTTTAAGCACTCTCTTACTATATTATACAGTCCGTTTCTTTGACTTTCTATTATAAATGATCGAGCCTGATCAATCCTGACAAAAATTTTGACAAATGTCGAGCGGTACTCGGATTTTTTTTGCACGTGCTTCAAACATCCCAGATAAGGGTTTCGATTATAAGCACTCTTTTGCTGTTTTATTTATGCACTCCGTTTCTTCGAAATTCTATTATAAATCATTATGCCTGATCATTCCCCACTAAAATTTTGAAAAACGTAGACTGTTACTCAGTTTATTTAGCACATGCTTCAAACGCCCTGGATTAGGGTTTCCAGATTAGGGTTTCAATTTTAAGCAATCGTTTACTGTTTTATACACTCCGTTTATTCGAAATTCTATTCTAAATCATGAAGCCTAATCATTCCCCACAAAAATTTCTTAAAATGTCGCATATTACTCGGTTTTTATAGCACGTACTTCAAACCTTCAAGATTAGGGTTTTCAAATTATGGTTTCAATTTTAAGCACTCTCTTAATATATTATACAGTCCGTTTCTTTGACTTTCTATTATAAATGATCGAGCCTGATCAATCCTGACAAAAATTTTGACAAATGTCGAGCGGTACTCGGATTTTTTTTGTACGTGCTTCAAACATCCCAGATAAGGGTTTCGATTATAAGCACTCTTTTGCTGTTTTATTTATGCACTCCGTTTCTTCGAAATTCTATTATAAATCATTATGCCTGATCATTCCCCACTAAAATTTTGGAAAACGTAGACTGTTACTCAGTTTATTTAGCACATGCTTCAAACGCCCTCGTTTAGGGTTTCCAGATTAGGGTTTCAATTTTAAGCAATCGTTTACTGTTTTATACACTCCGTTTATTCGAAATTCTATTCTAAATCATGAAGCCTAATCATTCCCCAAAAAAATTGCTTAAAATGTCGCATATTACTCGGTTTTTATAGCACGTACTTCAAACCTTCAAGATTAGGGTTTTCAAATTATGGTTTCAATTTTAAGCACTCTCTTACTATATTATACAGTCCGTTTCTTTGACTTTCTATTATAAATGATCGAGCCTGATCAATCCTGACAAAAATTTTGACAAATGTCGAGCGGTACTCGATTTTTTTTGCATGTGCTTCAAACATCCCAGATTTGGGTTTCGATTATAAGCACTATTTTGCTGTTTTATTTGTGCTCTCCGTTTCTTCGAAATTCTATTATAAATCATTATGCCTGATCATTCCCCACTAAAATTTTGGAAAACGTAGACTGTTACTCAGTTTATTTAGCACATGCTTCAAACGCCCTGGATTAGGGTTTCCAGATTAGGGTTTCAATTTTAAGCAATCGTTTACTGTTTTATACACTCCGTTTATTCGAAATTCTATTCTAAATCATGAAGCCTAATCATTCCCCACAAAAATTTCTTAAAATGTCGCATATTACTCGGTTTTTATAGCACGTACTTCAAACCTTCAAGATTAGGGTTTTCAAATTATGGTTTCAATTTTAAGCACTCTCTTACTATATTATACAGTCCGTTTCTTTGACTTTCTATTATAAATGATCGAGCCTGATCAATCCTGACAAAAATTTTGACAAATGTCGAGCGGTACTCGGATTTTTTTTGCACGTGCTTCAAACATCCCAGATAAGGGTTTCGATTATAAGCACTCTTTTGCTGTTTTATTTATGCACTCCGTTTCTTCGAAATTCTATTATAAATCATTATGCCTGATCATTCCCCACTAAAATTTTGAAAAACGTAGACTGTTACTCAGTTTATTTAGCACATGCTTCAAACGCCCTGGATTAGGGTTTCCAGATTAGGGTTTCAATTTTAAGCAATCGTTTACTGTTTTATACACTCCGTTTATTCGAAATTCTATTCTAAATCATGAAGCCTAATCATTCCCCACAAAAATTTCTTAAAATGTCGCATATTACTCGGTTTTTATAGCACGTACTTCAAACCTTCAAGATTAGGGTTTTCAAATTATGGTTTCAATTTTAAGCACTCTCTTACTATATTATACAGTCCGTTTCTTTGACTTTCTATTATAAATGATCGAGCCTGATCAATCCTGACAAAAATTTTGACAAATGTCGAGCGGTACTCGGATTTTTTTTGCACGTGCTTCAAACATCCCAGATAAGGGTTTCGATTATAAGCACTCTTTTGCTGTTTTATTTATGCACTCCGTTTCTTCGAAATTCTATTATAAATCATTATGCCTGATCATTCCCCACTAAAATTTTGAAAAACGTAGACTGTTACTCAGTTTATTTAGCACATGCTTCAAACGCCCTGGATTAGGGTTTCCAGATTAGGGTTTCAATTTTAAGCAATCGTTTACTGTTTTATACACTCCGTTTATTCGAAATTCTATTCTAAATCATGAAGCCTAATCATTCCCCACAAAAATTTCTTAAAATGTCGCATATTACTCGGTTTTTATAGCACGTACTTCAAACCTTCAAGATTAGGGTTTTCAAATTATGGTTTCAATTTTAAGCACTCTCTTACTATATTATACAGTCCGTTTCTTTGACTTTCTATTATAAATGATCGAGCCTGATCAATCCTGACAAAAATTTTGACAAATGTCGAGCGGTACTCGGATTTTTTTTGCACGTGCTTCAAACATCCCAGATAAGGGTTTCGATTATAAGCACTCTTTTGCTGTTTTATTTATGCACTCCGTTTCTTCGAAATTCTATTATAAATCATTATGCCTGATCATTCCCCACTAAAATTTTGAAAAACGTAGACTGTTACTCAGTTTATTTAGCACATGCTTCAAACGCCCTGGATTAGGGTTTCCAGATTAGGGTTTCAATTTTAAGCAATCGTTTACTGTTTTATACACTCCGTTTATTCGAAATTCTATTCTAAATCATGAAGCCTAATCATTCCCCACAAAAATTTCTTAAAATGTCGCATATTACTCGGTTTTTATAGCACGTACTTCAAACCTTCAAGATTAGGGTTTTCAAATTATGGTTTCAATTTTAAGCACTCTCTTAATATATTATACAGTCCGTTTCTTTGACTTTCTATTATAAATGATCGAGCCTGATCAATCCTGACAAAAATTTTGACAAATGTCGAGCGGTACTCGGATTTTTTTTGTACGTGCTTCAAACATCCCAGATAAGGGTTTCGATTATAAGCACTCTTTTGCTGTTTTATTTATGCACTCCGTTTCTTCGAAATTCTATTATAAATCATTATGCCTGATCATTCCCCACTAAAATTTTGGAAAACGTAGACTGTTACTCAGTTTATTTAGCACATGCTTCAAACGCCCTCGTTTAGGGTTTCCAGATTAGGGTTTCAATTTTAAGCAATCGTTTACTGTTTTATACACTCCGTTTATTCGAAATTCTATTCTAAATCATGAAGCCTAATCATTCCCCAAAAAAATTTCTTAAAATGTCGCATATTACTCGGTTTTTATAGCACGTACTTCAAACCTTCAAGATTAGGGTTTTCAAATTATGGTTTCAATTTTAAGCACTCTCTTACTATATTATACAGTCCGTTTCTTTGACTTTCTATTATAAATGATCGAGCCTGATCAATCCTGACAAAAATTTTGACAAATGTCGAGCGGTACTCGATTTTTTTTGCATGTGCTTCAAACATCCCAGATTTGGGTTTCGATTATAAGCACTATTTTGCTGTTTTATTTGTGCTCTCCGTTTCTTCGAAATTCTATTATAAATCATTATGCCTGATCATTCCCCACTAAAATTTTGGAAAACGTAGACTGTTACTCAGTTTATTTAGCACATGCTTCAAACGCCCTGGATTAGGGTTTCCAGATTAGGGTTTCAATTTTAAGCAATCGTTTACTGTTTTATACACTCCGTTTATTCGAAATTCTATTCTAAATCATGAAGCCTAATCATTCCCCACAAAAATTTCTTAAAATGTCGCATATTACTCGGTTTTTATAGCACGTACTTCAAACCTTCAAGATTAGGGTTTTCAAATTATGGTTTCAATTTTAAGCACTCTCTTACTATATTATACAGTCCGTTTCTTTGACTTTCTATTATAAATGATCGAGCCTGATCAATCCTGACAAAAATTTTGACAAATGTCGAGCGGTACTCGGATTTTTTTTGCACGTGCTTCAAACATCCCAGATAAGGGTTTCGATTATAAGCACTCTTTTGCTGTTTTATTTATGCACTCCGTTTCTTCGAAATTCTATTATAAATCATTATGCCTGATCATTCCCCACTAAAATTTTGAAAAACGTAGACTGTTACTCAGTTTATTTAGCACATGCTTCAAACGCCCTGGATTAGGGTTTCCAGATTAGGGTTTCAATTTTAAGCAATCGTTTACTGTTTTATACACTCCGTTTATTCGAAATTCTATTCTAAATCATGAAGCCTAATCATTCCCCACAAAAATTTCTTAAAATGTCGCATATTACTCGGTTTTTATAGCACGTACTTCAAACCTTCAAGATTAGGGTTTTCAAATTATGGTTTCAATTTTAAGCACTCTCTTACTATATTATACAGTCCGTTTCTTTGACTTTCTATTATAAATGATCGAGCCTGATCAATCCTGACAAAAATTTTGACAAATGTCGAGCGGTACTCGGATTTTTTTTGCACGTGCTTCAAACATCCCAGATAAGGGTTTCGATTATAAGCACTCTTTTGCTGTTTTATTTATGCACTCCGTTTCTTCGAAATTCTATTATAAATCATTATGCCTGATCATTCCCCACTAAAATTTTGAAAAACGTAGACTGTTACTCAGTTTATTTAGCACATGCTTCAAACGCCCTGGATTAGGGTTTCCAGATTAGGGTTTCAATTTTAAGCAATCGTTTACTGTTTTATACACTCCGTTTATTCGAAATTCTATTCTAAATCATGAAGCCTAATCATTCCCCACAAAAATTTCTTAAAATGTCGCATATTACTCGGTTTTTATAGCACGTACTTCAAACCTTCAAGATTAGGGTTTTCAAATTATGGTTTCAATTTTAAGCACTCTCTTACTATATTATACAGTCCGTTTCTTTGACTTTCTATTATAAATGATCGAGCCTGATCAATCCTGACAAAAATTTTGACAAATGTCGAGCGGTACTCGGATTTTTTTTGCACGTGCTTCAAACATCCCAGATAAGGGTTTCGATTATAAGCACTCTTTTGCTGTTTTATTTATGCACTCCGTTTCTTCGAAATTCTATTATAAATCATTATGCCTGATCATTCCCCACTAAAATTTTGAAAAACGTAGACTGTTACTCAGTTTATTTAGCACATGCTTCAAACGCCCTGGATTAGGGTTTCCAGATTAGGGTTTCAATTTTAAGCAATCGTTTACTGTTTTATACACTCCGTTTATTCGAAATTCTATTCTAAATCATGAAGCCTAATCATTCCCCACAAAAATTTCTTAAAATGTCGCATATTACTCGGTTTTTATAGCACGTACTTCAAACCTTCAAGATTAGGGTTTTCAAATTATGGTTTCAATTTTAAGCACTCTCTTACTATATTATACAGTCCGTTTCTTTGACTTTCTATTATAAATGATCGAGCCTGATCAATCCTGACAAAAATTTTGACAAATGTCGAGCGGTACTCGGATTTTTTTTGCACGTGCTTCAAACATCCCAGATAAGGGTTTCGATTATAAGCACTCTTTTGCTGTTTTATTTATGCACTCCGTTTCTTCGAAATTCTATTATAAATCATTATGCCTGATCATTCCCCACTAAAATTTTGAAAAACGTAGACTGTTACTCAGTTTATTTAGCACATGCTTCAAACGCCCTGGATTAGGGTTTCCAGATTAGGGTTTCAATTTTAAGCAATCGTTTACTGTTTTATACACTCCGTTTATTCGAAATTCTATTCTAAATCATGAAGCCTAATCATTCCCCACAAAAATTTCTTAAAATGTCGCATATTACTCGGTTTTTATAGCACGTACTTCAAACCTTCAAGATTAGGGTTTTCAAATTATGGTTTCAATTTTAAGCACTCTCTTACTATATTATACAGTCCGTTTCTTTGACTTTCTATTATAAATGATCGAGCCTGATCAATCCTGACAAAAATTTTGACAAATGTCGAGCGGTACTCGGATTTTTTTTGCACGTGCTTCAAACATCCCAGATAAGGGTTTCGATTATAAGCACTCTTTTGCTGTTTTATTTATGCACTCCGTTTCTTCGAAATTCTATTATAAATCATTATGCCTGATCATTCCCCACTAAAATTTTGAAAAACGTAGACTGTTACTCAGTTTATTTAGCACATGCTTCAAACGCCCTGGATTAGGGTTTCCAGATTAGGGTTTCAATTTTAAGCAATCGTTTACTGTTTTATACACTCCGTTTATTCGAAATTCTATTCTAAATCATGAAGCCTAATCATTCCCCACAAAAATTTCTTAAAATGTCGCATATTACTCGGTTTTTATAGCACGTACTTCAAACCTTCAAGATTAGGGTTTTCAAATTATGGTTTCAATTTTAAGCACTCTCTTACTATATTATACAGTCCGTTTCTTTGACTTTCTATTATAAATGATCGAGCCTGATCAATCCTGACAAAAATTTTGACAAATGTCGAGCGGTACTCGGATTTTTTTTGCACGTGCTTCAAACATCCCAGATAAGGGTTTCGATTATAAGCACTCTTTTGCTGTTTTATTTATGCACTCCGTTTCTTCGAAATTCTATTATAAATCATTATGCCTGATCATTCCCCACTAAAATTTTGAAAAACGTAGACTGTTACTCAGTTTATTTAGCACATGCTTCAAACGCCCTGGATTAGGGTTTCCAGATTAGGGTTTCAATTTTAAGCAATCGTTTACTGTTTTATACACTCCGTTTATTCGAAATTCTATTCTAAATCATGAAGCCTAATCATTCCCCACAAAAATTTCTTAAAATGTCGCATATTACTCGGTTTTTATAGCACGTACTTCAAACCTTCAAGATTAGGGTTTTCAAATTATGGTTTCAATTTTAAGCACTCTCTTACTATATTATACAGTCCGTTTCTTTGACTTTCTATTATAAATGATCGAGCCTGATCAATCCTGACAAAAATTTTGACAAATGTCGAGCGGTACTCGGATTTTTTTTGCACGTGCTTCAAACATCCCAGATAAGGGTTTCGATTATAAGCACTCTTTTGCTGTTTTATTTATGCACTCCGTTTCTTCGAAATTCTATTATAAATCATTATGCCTGATCATTCCCCACTAAAATTTTGAAAAACGTAGACTGTTACTCAGTTTATTTAGCACATGCTTCAAACGCCCTGGATTAGGGTTTCCAGATTAGGGTTTCAATTTTAAGCAATCGTTTACTGTTTTATACACTCCGTTTATTCGAAATTCTATTCTAAATCATGAAGCCTAATCATTCCCCACAAAAATTTCTTAAAATGTCGCATATTACTCGGTTTTTATAGCACGTACTTCAAACCTTCAAGATTAGGGTTTTCAAATTATGGTTTCAATTTTAAGCACTCTCTTACTATATTATACAGTCCGTTTCTTTGACTTTCTATTATAAATGATCGAGCCTGATCAATCCTGACAAAAATTTTGACAAATGTCGAGCGGTACTCGGATTTTTTTTGCACGTGCTTCAAACATCCCAGATAAGGGTTTCGATTATAAGCACTCTTTTGCTGTTTTATTTATGCACTCCGTTTCTTCGAAATTCTATTATAAATCATTATGCCTGATCATTCCCCACTAAAATTTTGAAAAACGTAGACTGTTACTCAGTTTATTTAGCACATGCTTCAAACGCCCTGGATTAGGGTTTCCAGATTAGGGTTTCAATTTTAAGCAATCGTTTACTGTTTTATACACTCCGTTTATTCGAAATTCTATTCTAAATCATGAAGCCTAATCATTCCCCACAAAAATTTCTTAAAATGTCGCATATTACTCGGTTTTTATAGCACGTACTTCAAACCTTCAAGATTAGGGTTTTCAAATTATGGTTTCAATTTTAAGCACTCTCTTACTATATTATACAGTCCGTTTCTTTGACTTTCTATTATAAATGATCGAGCCTGATCAATCCTGACAAAAATTTTGACAAATGTCGAGCGGTACTCGGATTTTTTTTGCACGTGCTTCAAACATCCCAGATAAGGGTTTCGATTATAAGCACTCTTTTGCTGTTTTATTTATGCACTCCGTTTCTTCGAAATTCTATTATAAATCATTATGCCTGATCATTCCCCACTAAAATTTTGAAAAACGTAGACTGTTACTCAGTTTATTTAGCACATGCTTCAAACGCCCTGGATTAGGGTTTCCAGATTAGGGTTTCAATTTTAAGCAATCGTTTACTGTTTTATACACTCCGTTTATTCGAAATTCTATTCTAAATCATGAAGCCTAATCATTCCCCACAAAAATTTCTTAAAATGTCGCATATTACTCGGTTTTTATAGCACGTACTTCAAACCTTCAAGATTAGGGTTTTCAAATTATGGTTTCAATTTTAAGCACTCTCTTACTATATTATACAGTCCGTTTCTTTGACTTTCTATTATAAATGATCGAGCCTGATCAATCCTGACAAAAATTTTGACAAATGTCGAGCGGTACTCGGATTTTTTTTGCACGTGCTTCAAACATCCCAGATAAGGGTTTCGATTATAAGCACTCTTTTGCTGTTTTATTTATGCACTCCGTTTCTTCGAAATTCTATTATAAATCATTATGCCTGATCATTCCCCACTAAAATTTTGAAAAACGTAGACTGTTACTCAGTTTATTTAGCACATGCTTCAAACGCCCTGGATTAGGGTTTCCAGATTAGGGTTTCAATTTTAAGCAATCGTTTACTGTTTTATACACTCCGTTTATTCGAAATTCTATTCTAAATCATGAAGCCTAATCATTCCCCACAAAAATTTCTTAAAATGTCGCATATTACTCGGTTTTTATAGCACGTACTTCAAACCTTCAAGATTAGGGTTTTCAAATTATGGTTTCAATTTTAAGCACTCTCTTACTATATTATACAGTCCGTTTCTTTGACTTTCTATTATAAATGATCGAGCCTGATCAATCCTGACAAAAATTTTGACAAATGTCGAGCGGTACTCGGATTTTTTTTGCACGTGCTTCAAACATCCCAGATAAGGGTTTCGATTATAAGCACTCTTTTGCTGTTTTATTTATGCACTCCGTTTCTTCGAAATTCTATTATAAATCATTATGCCTGATCATTCCCCACTAAAATTTTGAAAAACGTAGACTGTTACTCAGTTTATTTAGCACATGCTTCAAACGCCCTGGATTAGGGTTTCCAGATTAGGGTTTCAATTTTAAGCAATCGTTTACTGTTTTATACACTCCGTTTATTCGAAATTCTATTCTAAATCATGAAGCCTAATCATTCCCCACAAAAATTTCTTAAAATGTCGCATATTACTCGGTTTTTATAGCACGTACTTCAAACCTTCAAGATTAGGGTTTTCAAATTATGGTTTCAATTTTAAGCACTCTCTTAATATATTATACAGTCCGTTTCTTTGACTTTCTATTATAAATGATCGAGCCTGATCAATCCTGACAAAAATTTTGACAAATGTCGAGCGGTACTCGGATTTTTTTTGTACGTGCTTCAAACATCCCAGATAAGGGTTTCGATTATAAGCACTCTTTTGCTGTTTTATTTATGCACTCCGTTTCTTCGAAATTCTATTATAAATCATTATGCCTGATCATTCCCCACTAAAATTTTGGAAAACGTAGACTGTTACTCAGTTTATTTAGCACATGCTTCAAACGCCCTCGTTTAGGGTTTCCAGATTAGGGTTTCAATTTTAAGCAATCGTTTACTGTTTTATACACTCCGTTTATTCGAAATTCTATTCTAAATCATGAAGCCTAATCATTCCCCAAAAAAATTTCTTAAAATGTCGCATATTACTCGGTTTTTATAGCACGTACTTCAAACCTTCAAGATTAGGGTTTTCAAATTATGGTTTCAATTTTAAGCACTCTCTTACTATATTATACAGTCCGTTTCTTTGACTTTCTATTATAAATGATCGAGCCTGATCAATCCTGACAAAAATTTTGACAAATGTCGAGCGGTACTCGATTTTTTTTGCATGTGCTTCAAACATCCCAGATTTGGGTTTCGATTATAAGCACTCTTTTGCTGTTTTATTTGTGCACTCCGTTTCTTCGAAATTCTATTATAAATCATTATGCCTGATCATTCCCCACTAAAATTTTGGAAAACGTAGACTGTTACTCAGTTTATTTAGCACATGCTTCAAACGCCCTCGTTTAGGGTTTCCAGATTAGGGTTTCAATTTTAAGCAATCGTTTACTGTTTTATACACTCCGTTTATTCGAAATTCTATTCTAAATCATGAAGCCTAATCATTCCCCAAAAAAATTTCTTAAAATGTCGCATATTACTCGGTTTTTATAGCACGTACTTCAAACCTTCAAGATTAGGGTTTTCAAATTATGGTTTCAATTTTAAGCACTCTCTTACTATATTATACAGTCCGTTTCTTTGACTTTCTATTATAAATGATCGAGCCTGATCAATCCTGACAAAAATTTTGACAAATGTCGAGCGGTACTCGATTTTTTTTGCATGTGCTTCAAACATCCCAGATTTGGGTTTCGATTATAAGCACTATTTTGCTGTTTTATTTGTGCTCTCCGTTTCTTCGAAATTCTATTATAAATCATTATGCCTGATCATTCCCCACTAAAATTTTGAAAAACGTAGACTGTTACTTAGTTTATTTAGCACATGCTTCAAACGCCCTGGATTAGGGTTTCCAGATTAGGGTTTCAATTTTAAGCAATCGTTTACTGTTTTATACACTCCGTTTATTCGAAATTCTATTCTAAATCATGAAGCCTAATCATTCCCCACAAAAATTTCTTAAAATGTCGCATATTACTCGGTTTTTATAGCACGTACTTCAAACCTTCAAGATTAGGGTTTTCAAATTATGGTTTCAATTTTAAGCACTCTCTTACTATATTATACAGTCCGTTTCTTTGACTTTCTATTATAAATGATCGAGCCTGATCAATCCTGACAAAAATTTTGACAAATGTCGAGCGGTACTCGGATTTTTTTTGCACGTGCTTCAAACATCCCAGATAAGGGTTTCGATTATAAGCACTCTTTTGCTGTTTTATTTATGCACTCCGTTTCTTCGAAATTCTATTATAAATCATTATGCCTGATCATTCCCCACTAAAATTTTGAAAAACGTAGACTGTTACTCAGTTTATTTAGCACATGCTTCAAACGCCCTGGATTAGGGTTTCCAGATTAGGGTTTCAATTTTAAGCAATCGTTTACTGTTTTATACACTCCGTTTATTCGAAATTCTATTCTAAATCATGAAGCCTAATCATTCCCCACAAAAATTTCTTAAAATGTCGCATATTACTCGGTTTTTATAGCACGTACTTCAAACCTTCAAGATTAGGGTTTTCAAATTATGGTTTCAATTTTAAGCACTCTCTTACTATATTATACAGTCCGTTTCTTTGACTTTCTATTATAAATGATCGAGCCTGATCAATCCTGACAAAAATTTTGACAAATGTCGAGCGGTACTCGGATTTTTTTTGCACGTGCTTCAAACATCCCAGATAAGGGTTTCGATTATAAGCACTCTTTTGCTGTTTTATTTATGCACTCCGTTTCTTCGAAATTCTATTATAAATCATTATGCCTGATCATTCCCCACTAAAATTTTGAAAAACGTAGACTGTTACTCAGTTTATTTAGCACATGCTTCAAACGCCCTGGATTAGGGTTTCCAGATTAGGGTTTCAATTTTAAGCAATCGTTTACTGTTTTATACACTCCGTTTATTCGAAATTCTATTCTAAATCATGAAGCCTAATCATTCCCCACAAAAATTTCTTAAAATGTCGCATATTACTCGGTTTTTATAGCACGTACTTCAAACCTTCAAGATTAGGGTTTTCAAATTATGGTTTCAATTTTAAGCACTCTCTTACTATATTATACAGTCCGTTTCTTTGACTTTCTATTATAAATGATCGAGCCTGATCAATCCTGACAAAAATTTTGACAAATGTCGAGCGGTACTCGGATTTTTTTTGCACGTGCTTCAAACATCCCAGATAAGGGTTTCGATTATAAGCACTCTTTTGCTGTTTTATTTATGCACTCCGTTTCTTCGAAATTCTATTATAAATCATTATGCCTGATCATTCCCCACTAAAATTTTGAAAAACGTAGACTGTTACTCAGTTTATTAAGCACATGCTTCAAACGCCCTGGATTAGGGTTTCCAGATTAGGGTTTCAATTTTAAGCAATCGTTTACTGTTTTATACACTCCGTTTATTCGAAATTCTATTCTAAATCATGAAGCCTAATCATTCCCCACAAAAATTTCTTAAAATGTCGCATATTACTCGGTTTTTATAGCACGTACTTCAAACCTTCAAGATTAGGGTTTTCAAATTATGGTTTCAATTTTAAGCACTCTCTTAATATATTATACAGTCCGTTTCTTTGACTTTCTATTATAAATGATCGAGCCTGATCAATCCTGACAAAAATTTTGACAAATGTCGAGCGGTACTCGGATTTTTTTTGTACGTGCTTCAAACATCCCAGATAAGGGTTTCGATTATAAGCACTCTTTTGCTGTTTTATTTATGCACTCCGTTTCTTCGAAATTCTATTATAAATCATTATGCCTGATCATTCCCCACTAAAATTTTGGAAAACGTAGACTGTTACTCAGTTTATTTAGCACATGCTTCAAACGCCCTGGATTAGGGTTTCCAGATTAGGGTTTCAATTTTAAGCAATCGTTTACTGTTTTATACACTCCGTTTATTCGAAATTCTATTCTAAATCATGAAGCCTAATCATTCCCCACAAAAATTTCTTAAAATGTCGCATATTACTCGGTTTTTATAGCACGTACTTCAAACCTTCAAGATTAGGGTTTTCAAATTATGGTTTCAATTTTAAGCACTCTCTTACTATATTATACAGTCCGTTTCTTTGACTTTCTATTATAAATGATCGAGCCTGATCAATCCTGACAAAAATTTTGACAAATGTCGAGCGGTACTCGGATTTTTTTTGCACGTGCTTCAAACATCCCAGATAAGGGTTTCGATTATAAGCACTCTTTTGCTGTTTTATTTATGCACTCCGTTTCTTCGAAATTCTATTATAAATCATTATGCCTGATCATTCCCCACTAAAATTTTGAAAAACGTAGACTGTTACTCAGTTTATTTAGCACATGCTTCAAACGCCCTGGATTAGGGTTTCCAGATTAGGGTTTCAATTTTAAGCAATCGTTTACTGTTTTATACACTCCGTTTATTCGAAATTCTATTCTAAATCATGAAGCCTAATCATTCCCCACAAAAATTTCTTAAAATGTCGCATATTACTCGGTTTTTATAGCACGTACTTCAAACCTTCAAGATTAGGGTTTTCAAATTATGGTTTCAATTTTAAGCACTCTCTTAATATATTATACAGTCCGTTTCTTTGACTTTCTATTATAAATGATCGAGCCTGATCAATCCTGACAAAAATTTTGACAAATGTCGAGCGGTACTCGGATTTTTTTTGTACGTGCTTCAAACATCCCAGATAAGGGTTTCGATTATAAGCACTCTTTTGCTGTTTTATTTATGCACTCCGTTTCTTCGAAATTCTATTATAAATCATTATGCCTGATCATTCCCCACTAAAATTTTGGAAAACGTAGACTGTTACTCAGTTTATTTAGCACATGCTTCAAACGCCCTCGTTTAGGGTTTCCAGATTAAGGTTTCAATTTTAAGCAATCGTTTACTGTTTTATACACTCCGTTTATTCGAAATTCTATTCTAAATCATGAAGCCTAATCATTCCCCAAAAAAATTTCTTAAAATGTCGCATATTACTCGGTTTTTATAGCACGTACTTCAAACCTTCAAGATTAGGGTTTTCAAATTATGGTTTCAATTTTAAGCACTCTCTTACTATATTATACAGTCCGTTTCTTTGACTTTCTATTATAAATGATCGAGCCTGATCAATCCTGACAAAAATTTTGACAAATGTCGAGCGGTACTCGATTTTTTTTGCATTTGCTTCAAACATCCCAGATTTGGGTTTCGATTATAAGCACTATTTTGCTGTTTTATTTGTGCACTCCGTTTCTTCGAAATTCTATTATAAATCATTATGCCTGATCATTCCCCACTAAAATTTTGGAAAACGTAGACTGTTACTCAGTTTATTTAGCACATGCTTCAAACGCCCTGGTTTAGGGTTTCCAGATTAGGGTTTCAATTTTAAGCAATCGTTTACTGTTTTATGCACTCCGTTAAATCGAAATTCTATTCTAAATCAGGAAGCCTAATCATTCCCCACAAAAATTTCTTAAAATGTCGCATATTACTCGTTTTTATAGCACTTACTTCAAACCTTCAAGATTAGGGTTTTCAAATTATGGTTTCAATTTTAAGCACTCTCTTAATATATTATACAGTCCGTTTCTTTGACTTTCTATTATAAATGATCGAGCCTGATCAATCCTGACAAAAATTTTGACAAATGTCGAGCGGTACTCGGATTTTTTTTGTACGTGCTTCAAACATCCCAGATAAGGGTTTCGATTATAAGCACTCTTTTGCTGTTTTATTTATGCACTCCGTTTCTTCGAAATTCTATTATAAATCATTATGCCTGATCATTCCCCACTAAAATTTTGAAAAACGTAGACTGTTACTCAGTTTATTAAGCACATGCTTCAAACGCCCTGGATTAGGGTTTCCAGATTAGGGTTTCAATTTTAAGCAATCGTTTACTGTTTTATACACTCCGTTTATTCGAAATTCTATTCTAAATCATGAAGCCTAATCATTCCCCACAAAAATTTCTTAAAATGTCGCATATTACTCGGTTTTTATAGCACGTACTTCAAACCTTCAAGATTAGGGTTTTCAAATTATGGTTTCAATTTTAAGCACTCTCTTACTATATTATACAGTCCGTTTCTTTGACTTTCTATTATAAATGATCGAGCCTGATCAATCCTGACAAAAATTTTGACAAATGTCGAGCGGTACTCGGATTTTTTTTTCACGTGCTTCAAACATCCCAGATAAGGGTTTCGATTATAAGCACTCTTTTGCTGTTTTATTTATGCACTCCGTTTCTTCGAAATTCTATTATAAATCATTATGCCTGATCATTCCCCACTAAAATTTTGAAAAACGTAGACTGTTACTCAGTTTATTAAGCACATGCTTCAAACGCCCTGGATTAGGGTTTCCAGAGTAGGGTTTCAATTTTAAGCAATCGTTTACTGTTTTATACACTCCGTTTATTCGAAATTCTATTCTAAATCATGAAGCCTAATCATTCCCCACAAAAATTTCTTAAAATGTCGCATATTACTCGGTTTTTATAGCACGTACTTCAAACCTTCAAGATTAGGGTTTTCAAATTATGGTTTCAATTTTAAGCACTCTCTTACTATATTATACAGTCCGTTTCTTTGACTTTCTATTATAAATGATCGAGCCTGATCAATCCTGACAAAAATTTTGACAAATGTCGAGCGGTACTCGGATTTTTTTTGCACGTACTTCAAACATCCCAGATAAGGGTTTCGATTATAAGCACTCTTTTGCTGTTTTATTTGTGCACTCCGTTTCTTCGAAATTCTATTATAAATCATTATGCCTGATCATTCCCCACTAAAATTTTGAAAAACGTAGACTGTTACTCAGTTTATTTAGCACATGCTTCAAACGCCCTGGATTAGGGTTTCCAGATTAGGGTTTCAATTTTAAGCAATCGTTTACTGTTTTATACACTCCGTTTATTCGAAATTCTATTCTAAATCATGAAGCCTAATCATTCCCCACAAAAATTTCTTAAAATGTCGCATATTACTCGGTTTTTATAGCACGTACTTCAAACCTTCAAGATTAGGGTTTTCAAATTATGGTTTCAATTTTAAGCACTCTCTTACTATATTATACAGTCCGTTTCTTTGACTTTCTATTATAAATGATCGAGCCTGATCAATCCTGACAAAAATTTTGACAAATGTCGAGCGGTACTCGGATTTTTTTTGCACGTGCTTCAAACATCCCAGATAAGGGTTTCGATTATAAGCACTCTTTTGCTGTTTTATTTATGCACTCCGTTTCTTCGAAATTCTATTATAAATCATTATGCCTGATCATTCCCCACTAAAATTTTGAAAAACGTAGACTGTTACTCAGTTTATTAAGCACATGCTTCAAACGCCCTGGATTAGGGTTTCCAGATTAGGGTTTCAATTTTAAGCAATCGTTTACTGTTTTATACACTCCGTTTATTCGAAATTCTATTCTAAATCATGAAGCCTAATCATTCCCCACAAAAATTTCTTAAAATGTCGCATATTACTCGGTTTTTATAGCACGTACTTCAAACCTTCAAGATTAGGGTTTTCAAATTATGGTTTCAATTTTAAGCACTCTCTTACTATATTATACAGTCCGTTTCTTTGACTTTCTATTATAAATGATCGAGCCTGATCAATCCTGACAACAATTTTGACAAATGTCGATCGGTACTCGGATTTTTTTTGCACGTGCTTCAAACATCCCAGATAAGGGTTTCGATTATAAGCACTCTTTTGCTGTTTTATTTATGCACTCCGTTTCTTCGAAATTCTAATATAAATCATTATGCCTGATCATTCCCCACTAAAATTTTGAAAAACGTAGACTGTTACTCAGTTTATTTAGCACATGCTTCAAACGCCCTGGATTAGGGTTTCCAGATTAGGGTTTCAATTTTAAGCAATCGTTTACTGTTTTATACACTCCGTTTATTCGAAATTCTATTCTAAATCATGAAGCCTAATCATTCCCCACAAAAATTTCTTAAAATGTCGCATATTACTCGGTTTTTATAGCACGTACTTCAAACCTTCCAGATTAGGGTTTTCAAATTATGGTTTCAATTTTAAGCACTCTTTTACTATTTTATACACTCCGTTTCTTTGACATTCTATTATAAATGATCGAGCCTGATGAATCCTGACAAAAATTTTGACAAATGTCGAGCGGTACTCGATTTTTTTTGCATGTGCTTCAAACATCCCAGATTAGGGTTTCGATTATAAGCACTATTTTGCTGTTTTATTTGTGCACTCCGTTTCTTCGAAATTCTATTATAAATCATTATGCCTGATCATTCCCCACTAAAATTTTGGAAAACGTAGACTGTTACTCAGTTTATTTAGCACATGCTTCAAACGCCCTGGTTTAGGGTTTCCAGATTAGGGTTTCAATTTTAAGCAATCGTTTACTGTTTTATACACTCCGTTTATTCGAAATTCTATTCTAAATCATGAAGCCTAATCATTCCCCAAAAAAATTTCTTAAAATGTCGCATATTACTCGGTTTTTATAGCACTTACTTCAAACCTTCAAGATTAGGGTTTTCAAATTATGGTTTCAATTTTAAGCACTCTCTTAATATATTATACAGTCCGTTTCTTTGACTTTCTATTATAAATGATCGAGCCTGATCAATCCTGACAAAAATTTTGACAAATGTCGAGCGGTACTCGGATTTTTTTTTGTACGTGCTTCAAACATCCCAGATAAGGGTTTCGATTATAAGCACTCTTTTGCTGTTTTATTTATGCACTCCGTTTCTTCGAAATTCTATTATAAATCATTATGCCTGATCATTCCCCACTAAAATTTTGAAAAACGTAGACTGTTACTCAGTTTATTAAGCACATGCTTCAAACGCCCTGGATTAGGGTTTCCAGATTAGGGTTTCAATTTTAAGCAATCGTTTACTGTTTTATACACTCCGTTTATTCGAAATTCTATTCTAAATCATGAAGCCTAATCATTCCCCACAAAAATTTCTTAAAATGTCGCATATTACTCGGTTTTTATAGCACGTACTTCAAACCTTCAAGATTAGGGTTTTCAAATTATGGTTTCAATTTTAAGCACTCTCTTACTATATTATACAGTCCGTTTCTTTGACTTTCTATTATAAATGATCGAGCCTGATCAATCCTGACAAAAATTTTGACAAATGTCGAGCGGTACTCGGATTTTTTTTGCACGTGCTTCAAACATCCCAGATAAGGGTTTCGATTATAAGCACTCTTTTGCTGTTTTATTTATGCACTCCGTTTCTTCGAAATTCTATTATAAATTATTATGCCTGATCATTCCCCACTAAAATTTTGAAAAACGTAGACTGTTACAAAGTTTATTAAGCACATGCTTCAAACGCCCTGGATTAGGGTTTCCAGATTAGGGTTTCAATTTTAAGCAATCGTTTACTGTTTTATACACTCCGTTTATTCGAAATTCTATTCTAAATCATGAAGCCTAATCATTCCCCACAAAAATTTCTTAAAATGTCGCATATTACTCGGTTTTTATAGCACTTACTTCAAACCTTCAAGATTAGGGTTTTCAAATTATGGTTTCAATTTTAAGCACTCTCTTAATATATTATACAGTCCGTTTCTTTGACTTTCTATTATAAATGATCGAGCCTGATCAATCCTGACAAAAATTTTGACAAATGTCGAGCGGTACTCGGATTTTTTTTGTACGTGCTTCAAACATCCCAGATAAGGGTTTCGATTATAAGCACTCTTTTGCTGTTTTATTTATGCACTCCGTTTCTTCGAAATTCTATTATAAATCATTATGCCTGATCATTCCCCACTAAAATTTTGAAAAACGTAGACTGTTACTCAGTTTATTAAGCACATGCTTCAAACGCCCTGGATTAGGGTTTCCAGATTAGGGTTTCAATTTTAAGCAATCGTTTACTGTTTTATACACTCCGTTTATTCGAAATTCTATTCTAAATCATGAAGCCTAATCATTCCCCACAAAAATTTCTTAAAATGTCGCATATTACTCGGTTTTTATAGCACGTACTTCAAACCTTCAAGATTAGGGTTTTCAAATTATGGTTTCAATTTTAAGCACTCTTTTACTATATTATACAGTCCGTTTCTTTGACTTTCTATTATAAATGATCGAGCCTGATCAATCCTGACAAAAATTTTGACAAATGTCGAGCGGTACTCGGATTTTTTTTTCACGTGCTTCAAACATCCCAGATAAGGGTTTCGATTATAAGCACTCTTTTGCTGTTTTATTTATGCACTCCGTTTCTTCGAAATTCTATCATTATGCCTGATCATTCCCCACTAAAATTTTGAAAAACGTAGACTGTTACTCAGTTTATTAAGCACATGCTTCAAACGCCCTGGATTAGGGTTTCCAGAGTAGGGTTTCAATTTTAAGCAATCGTTTACTGTTTTATACACTCCGTTTATTCGAAATTCTATTCTAAATCATGAAGCCTAATCATTCCCCACAAAAATTTCTTAAAATGTCGCATATTACTCGGTTTTTATAGCACGTACTTCAAACCTTCAAGATTAGGGTTTTCAAATTATGGTTTCAATTTTAAGCACTCTCTTACTATATTATACAGTCCGTTTCTTTGACTTTCTATTATAAATGATCGAGCCTGATCAATCCTGACAAAAATTTTGACAAATGTCGAGCGGTACTCAGATTTTTTTTGCACGTGCTTCAAACATCCCAGATAAGGGTTTCGATTATAAGCACTCTTTTGCTGTTTTATTTATGCACTCCGTTTCTTCGAAATTCTATTATAAATTATTATGCCTGATCATTCCCCACTAAAATTTTGAAAAACGTAGACTGTTACAAAGTTTATTAAGCACATGCTTCAAACGCCCTGGATTAGGGTTTCCAGATTAGGGTTTCAATTTTAAGAAATCGTTTACTGTTTTATACACTCCGTTTATTCGAAATTCTATTCTAAATCATGAAGCCTAATCATTCCCCACAAAAATTTCTTAAAATGTCGCATATTACTCGGTTTTTATAGCACGTACTTCAAACCTTCAAGATTAGGGTTTTCAAATTATGGTTTCAATTTTAAGCACTCTCTTACTATATTATACAGTCCGTTTCTTTGACTTTCTATTATAAATGATCGAGCCTGATCAATCCTGACAAAAATTTTGACAAATGTCGAGCGGTACTCGGATTTTTTTTGCACGTGCTTCAAACATCCCAGATAAGGGTTTCGATTATAAGCACTCTTTTGCTGTTTTATTTATGCACTCCGTTTCTTCGAAATTCTATTATAAATCATTATGCCTGATCATTCCCCACTAAAATTTTGAAAAACGTAGACTGTTACTCAGTTTATTAAGCACATGCTTCAAACGCCCTGGATTAGGGTTTCCAGATTAGGGTTTCAATTTTAAGCAATCGTTTACTGTTTTATACACTCCGTTTATTCGAAATTCTATTCTAAATCATGAAGCCTAATCATTCCCCACAAAAATTTCTTAGAATGTCGCATATTACTCGGTTTTTATAGCACGTACTTCAAACCTTCAAGATTAGGGTTTTCAAATTATGGTTTCAATTTTAAGCACTCTCTTACTATATTATACAGTCCGTTTCTTTGACTTTCTATTATAAATGATCGAGCCTGATCAATCCTGACAAAAATTTTGACAAATGTCGAGCGGTACTCGGATTTTTTTTTCACGTGCTTCAAACATCCCAGATAAGGGTTTCGATTATAAGCACTCTTTTGCTGTTTTATTTATGCACTCCGTTTCTTCGAAATTCTATTATAAATCATTATGCCTGATCATTCCCCACTAAAATTTTGAAAAACGTAGACTGTTACTCAGTTTATTAAGCACATGCTTCAAACGCCCTGGATTAGGGTTTCCAGAGTAGGGTTTCAATTTTAAGCAATCGTTTACTGTTTTATACACTCCGTTTATTCGAAATTCTATTCTAAATCATGAAGCCTAATCATTCCCCACAAAAATTTCTTAAAATGTCGCATATTACTCGGTTTTTATAGCACGTACTTCAAACCTTCAAGATTAGGGTTTTCAAATTATGGTTTCAATTTTAAGCACTCTCTTACTATATTATACAGTCCGTTTCTTTGACTTTCTATTATAAATGATCGAGCCTGATCAATCCTGACAAAAATTTTGACAAATGTCGAGCGGTACTCGGATTTTTTTTGCACGTACTTCAAACATCCCAGATAAGGGTTTCGATTATAAGCACTCTTTTGCTGTTTTATTTGTGCACTCCGTTTCTTCGAAATTCTATTATAAATCATTATGCCTGATCATTCCCCACTAAAATTTTGAAAAACGTAGACTGTTACTCAGTTTATTAAGCACATGCTTCAAACGCCCTGGATTAGGGTTTCCAGAGTAGGGTTTCAATTTTAAGCAATCGTTTACTGTTTTATACACTCCGTTTATTCGAAATTCTATTCTAAATCATGAAGCCTAATCATTCCCCACAAAAATTTCTTAGAATGTCGCATATTACTCGGTTTTTATAGCACGTACTTCAAACCTTAGAGATTAGGGTTTTCAAATTATGGTTTCAATTTTAAGCACTCTCTTACTATATTATACAGTCCGTTTCTTTGACTTTCTATTATAAATGATCGAGCCTGATCAATCCTGACAAAAATTTTGACAAATGTCGAGCGGTACTCGGATTTTTTTTGCACGTGCTTCAAACATCCCAGATAAGGGTTTCGATTATAAGCACTCTTTTGCTGTTTTATTTATGCACTCCGTTTCTTCGAAATTCTATTATAAATTATTATGCCTGATCATTCCCCACTAAAATTTTGAAAAACGTAGACTGTTACAAAGTTTATTAAGCACATGCTTCAAACGCCCTGGATTAGGGTTTCCAGATTAGGGTTTCAATTTTAAGCAATCGTTTACTGTTTTATACACTCCGTTTATTCGAAATTCTATTCTAAATCATGAAGCCTAATCATTCCCCACATAAATTTCTTAGAATGTCGCATATTACTCGGTTTTTATAGCACGTACTTCAAACCTTCAAGATTAGGGTTTTCAAATTATGGTTTCAATTTTAAGCACTCTCTTACTATATTATACAGTCCGTTTCTTTGACTTTCTATTATAAATGATCGAGCCTGATCAATCCTGACAAAAATTTTGACAAATGTCGAGCGGTACTCGGATTTTTTTTGCACGTGCTTCAAACATCCCAGATAAGGGTTTCGATTATAAGCACTCTTTTGCTGTTTTATTTATGCACTCCGTTTCTTCGAAATTCTATTATAAATCATTATGCCTGATCATTCCCCACTAAAATTTTGAAAAACGTAGACTGTTACTCAGTTTATTAAGCACATGCTTCAAACGCCCTGGATTAGGGTTTCCAGATTAGGGTTTCAATTTTAAGCAATCGTTTACTGTTTTATACACTCCGTTTATTCGAAATTCTATTCTAAATCATGAAGCCTAATCATTCCCCACAAAAATTTCTTAGAATGTCGCATATTACTCGGTTTTTATAGCACGTACTTCAAACCTTCAAGATTAGGGTTTTCAAATTATGGTTTCAATTTTAAGCACTCTCTTACTATATTATACAGTCCGTTTCTTTGACTTTCTATTATAAATGATCGAGCCTGATCAATCCTGACAAAAATTTTGACAAATGTCGAGCGGTACTCGGATTTTTTTTTCACGTGCTTCAAACATCCCAGATAAGGGTTTCGATTATAAGCACTCTTTTGCTGTTTTATTTATGCACTCCGTTTCTTCGAAATTCTATTATAAATCATTATGCCTGATCATTCCCCACTAAAATTTTGAAAAACGTAGACTGTTACTCAGTTTATTAAGCACATGCTTCAAACGCCCTGGATTAGGGTTTCCAGAGTAGGGTTTCAATTTTAAGCAATCGTTTACTGTTTTATACACTCCGTTTATTCGAAATTCTATTCTAAATCATGAAGCCTAATCATTCCCCACAAAAATTTCTTAAAATGTCGCATATTACTCGGTTTTTATAGCACGTACTTCAAACCTTCAAGATTAGGGTTTTCAAATTATGGTTTCAATTTTAAGCACTCTCTTACTATATTATACAGTCCGTTTCTTTGACTTTCTATTATAAATGATCGAGCCTGATCAATCCTGACAAAAATTTTGACAAATGTCGAGCGGTACTCGGATTTTTTTTGCACGTACTTCAAACATCCCAGATAAGGGTTTCGATTATAAGCACTCTTTTGCTGTTTTATTTGTGCACTCCGTTTCTTCGAAATTCTATTATAAATCATTATGCCTGATCATTCCCCACTAAAATTTTGAAAAACGTAGACTGTTACTCAGTTTATTAAGCACATGCTTCAAACGCCCTGGATTAAGGTTTCCAGAGTAGGGTTTCAATTTTAAGCAATCGTTTACTGTTTTATACACTCCGTTTATTCGAAATTCTATTCTAAATCATGAAGCCTAATCATTCCCCACAAAAATTTCTTAGAATGTCGCATATTACTCGGTTTTTATAGCACGTACTTCAAACCTTAGAGATTAGGGTTTTCAAATTATGGTTTCAATTTTAAGCACTCTCTTACTATATTATACAGTCCGTTTCTTTGACTTTCTATTATAAATGATCGAGCCTGATCAATCCTGACAAAAATTTTGACAAATGTCGAGCGGTACTCGGATTTTTTTTGCACGTGCTTCAAACATCCCAGATAAGGGTTTCCATTATAAGCACTCTTTTGCTGTTTTATTTATGCACTCCGTTTCTTCGAAATTCTATTATAAATTATTATGCCTGATCATTCCCCACTAAAATTTTGAAAAACGTAGACTGTTACAAAGTTTATTAAGCACATGCTTCAAACGCCCTGGATTAGGGTTTCCAGATTAGGGTTTCAATTTTAAGCAATCGTTTACTGTTTTATACACTCCGTTTATTCGAAATTCTATTCTAAATCATGAAGCCTAATCATTCCCCACATAAATTTCTTAGAATGTCGCATATTACTCGGTTTTTATAGCACGTACTTCAAACCTTCAAGATTAGGGTTTTCAAATTATGGTTTCAATTTTAAGCACTCTCTTACTATATTATACAGTCTGTTTCTTTGACTTTCTATTATAAATGATCGAGCCTGATCAATCCTGACAAAAATTTTGACAAATGTCGAGCGGTACTCGGATTTTTTTTGCACGTGCTTCAAACATCCCAGATAAGGGTTTCGATTATAAGCACTCTTTTGCTGTTTTATTTATGCACTCCGTTTCTTCGAAATTCTATTATAAATCATTATGCCTGATCATTCCCCACTAAAATTTTGAAAAACGTAGACTGTTACTCAGTTTATTAAGCACATGCTTCAAACGCCCTGGATTAGGGTTTCCAGATTAGGGTTTCAATTTTAAGCAATCGTTTACTGTTTTATACACTCCGTTTATTCGAAATTCTATTCTAAATCATGAAGCCTAATCATTCCCCACAAAAATTTCTTAAAATGTCGCATATTACTCGGTTTTTATAGCACGTACTTCAAACCTTCCAGATTAGGGTTTTCAAATTATGGTTTCAATTTTAAGCACTCTCTTACTATATTATACAGTCCGTTTCTTTGACTTTCTATTATAAATGATCGAGCCTGATCAATCCTGACAAAAATTTTGACAAATGTCGAGCGGTACTCGGATTTTTTTTGCACGTGCTTCAAACATCCCAGATAAGGGTTTCGATTATAAGCACTCTTTTGCTGTTTTATTTATGCACTCCGTTTCTTCGAAATTCTATTATAAATCATTATGCCTGATCATTCCCCACTAAAATTTTGAAAAACGTAGACTGTTACTCAGTTTATTAAGCACATGCTTCAAACGCCCTGGATTAGGGTTTCCAGATTAGGGTTTCAATTTTAAGCAATCGTTTACTGTTTTATACACTCCGTTTATTCAAAATTCTATTCTAAATCATGAAGCCTAATCATTCCCCACAAAAATTTCTTAGAATGTCGCATATTACTCGGTTTTTATAGCACGTACTTCAAACCTTCAAGATTAGGGTTTTCAAATTATGGTTTCAATTTTAAGCACTCTCTTACTATATTATACAGTCCGTTTCTTTGACTTTCTATTATAAATGATCGAGCCTGATCAATCCTGACAAAAATTTTGACAAATGTCGAGCGGTACTCGGATTTTTTTTGCACGTGCTTCAAACATCCCAGATAAGGGTTTCGATTATAAGCACTCTTTTGCTGTTTTATTTATGCACTCCGTTTCTTCGAAATTCTATTATAAATCATTATGCCTGATCATTCCCCACTAAAATTTTGAAAAACGTAGACTGTTACTCAGTTTATTAAGCACATGCTTCAAACGCCCTGGATTAGGGTTTCCAGATTAGGGTTTCAATTTTAAGCAATCGTTTACTGTTTTATACACTCCGTTTATTCAAAATTCTATTCTAAATCATGAAGCCTAATCATTCCCCACAAAAATTTCTTAGAATGTCGCATATTACTCGGTTTTTATAGCCCGTACTTCAAACCTTCAAGATTAGGGTTTTCAAATTATGGTTTCAATTTTAAGCACTCTCTTACTATATTATACAGTCCGTTTCTTTGACTTTCTATTATTAATGATCGAGCCTGATCAATCCTGACAAAAATTTTGACAAATGTCGAGCGGTACACGGATTTTTTTTTCACGTGCTTCAAACATCCCAGATAAGGGTTTCGATTATAAGCACTCTTTTGCTGTTTTATTTATGCACTCCGTTTCTTCGAAATTCTATTATAAATCATTATGCCTGATCATTCCCCACTAAAATTTTGAAAAACGTAGACTGTTACTCAGTTTATTAAGCACATGCTTCAAACGCCCTGGATTAGGGTTTCCAGAGTAGGGTTTCAATTTTAAGCAATCGTTTACTGTTTTATACACTCCGTTTATTCGAAATTCTATTCTAAATCATGAAGCCTAATCATTCCCCACAAAAATTTCTTAAAATGTCGCATATTACTCGGTTTTTATGGCACGTACTTCAAACCTTAAAGATTAGGGTTTTCAAATTATGGTTTCAATTTTAAGCACTCTCTTACTATATTATACAGTCCGTTTCTTTGACTTTCTATTATAAATGATCGAGCCTGATCAATCCTGACAAAAATTTTGACAAATGTCGAGCGGTACTCGGATTTTTTTTGCACGTGCTTCAAACATCCTAGATAAGGGTTTCGATTATATGCACTCTTTTGCTGTTTTATTTATGCACTCCGTTTCTTCGAAATTCTATTATAAATCATTATGCCTGATCATTCCCCACTAAAATTTTGAAAAACGTAGACTGTTACTCAGTTTATTAAGCACATGCTTCAAACGCCCTGGATTAGGGTTTCCAGAGTAGGGTTTCAATTTTAAGCAATCGTTTACTGTTTTATACACTCCGTTTATTCGAAATTCTATTCTAAATCATGAAGCCTAATCATTCCCCACAAAAATTTCTTAAAATGTCGCATATTACTCGGTTTTTATAGCACGTACTTCAAACCTTCAAGATTAGGGTTTTCAAATTATGGTTTCAATTTTAAGCACTCTCTTACTATATTATACAGTCCGTTTCTTTGACTTTCTATTATAAATGATCGAGCCTGATCAATCCTGACAAAAATTTTGACAAATGTCGAGCGGTACTCGGATTTTTTTTGCACGTGCTTCAAACATCCCAGATAAGGGTTTCGATTATAAGCACTCTTTTGCTGTTTTATTTATGCACTCCGTTTCTTCGAAATTCTATTATAAATCATTATGCCTGATCATTCCCCACTAAAATTTTGAAAAACGTAGACTGTTACTCAGTTTATTAAGCACATGCTTCAAACGCCCTGGATTAGGGTTTCCAGAGTAGGGTTTCAATTTTAAGCAATCGTTTACTGTTTTATACACTCCGTTTATTCGAAATTCTATTCTAAATCATGAAGCCTAATCATTCCCCACAAAAATTTCTTAAAATGTCGCATATTACTCGGTTTTTATAGCACGTACTTCAAACCTTCAAGATTAGGGTTTTCAAATTATGGTTTCAATTTTAAGCACTCTCTTACTATATTATACAGTCCGTTTCTTTGACTTTCTATTATAAATGATCGAGCCTGATCAATCCTGACAAAAATTTTGACAAATGTCGAGCGGTACTCGGATTTTTTTTGCACGTGCTTCAAACATCCCAGATAAGGGTTTCGATTATAAGCACTCTTTTGCTGTTTTATTTATGCACTCCGTTTCTTCGAAATTCTATTATAAATCATTATGCCTGATCATTCCCCACTAAAATTTTGAAAAACGTAGACTGTTACTCAGTTTATTTAGCACATGCTTCAAACGCCCTGGATTAGGGTTTCCAGATTAGGGTTTCAATTTTAAGCAATCGTTTACTGTTTTATACACTCCGTTTATTCGAAATTCTATTCTAAATCATGAAGCCTAATCATTCCCCACAAAAATTTCTTAAAATGTCGCATATTACTCGGTTTTTATAGCACATACTTCAAACCTTCAAGATTAGGGTTTTCAAATTATGGTTTCAATTTTAAGCACTCTCTTACTATATTATACAGTCCGTTTCTTTGACTTTCTATTATAAATGATCGAGCCTGATCAATCCTGACAAAAATTTTGACAAATGTCGAGCGGTACTCGGATTTTTTTTGCACGTGCTTCAAACATCCCAGATAAGGGTTTCGATTATAAGCACTCTTTTGCTGTTTTATTTATGCACTCCGTTTCTTCGAAATTCTATTATAAATCATTATGCCTGATCATTCCCCACTAAAATTTTGAAAAACGTAGACTGTTACTCAGTTTATTAAGCACATGCTTCAAACGCCCTGGATTAGGGTTTCCAGAGTAGGGTTTCAATTTTAAGCAATCGTTTACTGTTTTATACACTCCGTTTATTCGAAATTCTATTCTAAATCATGAAGCCTAATCATTCCCCACAAAAATTTCTTAAAATGTCGCATATTACTCGGTTTTTATAGCACGTACTTCAAACCTTCAAGATTAGGGTTTTCAAATTATGGTTTCAATTTTAAGCACTCTCTTACTATATTATACAGTCCGTTTCTTTGACTTTCTATTATAAATGATCGAGCCTGATCAATCCTGACAAAAATTTTGACAAATGTCGAGCGGTACTCGGATTTTTTTTGCACGTGCTTCAAACATCCCAGATAAGGGTTTCGATTATAAGCACTCTTTTGCTGTTTTATTTATGCACTCCGTTTCTTCGAAATTCTATTATAAATCATTATGCCTGATCATTCCCCACTAAAATTTTGAAAAACGTAGACTGTTACTCAGTTTATTAAGCACATGCTTCAAACGCCCTGGATTAGGGTTTCCAGATTAGGGTTTCAATTTTAAGCAATCGTTTACTATTTTATACACTCCGTTTATTCGAAATTCTATTCTAAATCATGAAGCCTAATCATTCCCCAGAAAAATTTCTTAAAATGTCGCATATTACTCGGTTTTTATAGCACGTACTTCAAACCTTCATGATTAGGGTTTTCAAATTATGGTTTCAATTTTAAGCACTCTCTTACTATATTATACAGTCCGTTTCTTTGACTTTCTATTATAAATGATCGAGCCTGATCAATCCTGACAAAAATTTTGACAAATGTCGAGCGGTACTCGATTTTTTTTGCACGTGCTTCAAACATCCCAGATTAGGGTTTCGATTATAAGCACTCTTTTGCTGTTTTATTTGTGCACTCCGTTTCTTCGAAATTCTATTATAAATCATTATGCCTGATCATTCCCCACTAAAATTTTGGAAAACGTAGACTGTTACTCAGTTTATTTAGCACATGCTTCAAACGCCCTGGATTAGGGTTTCCAGATTAGGGTTTCAATTTTAAGCAATCGTTTACTGTTTTATACACTCCGTTTATTCGAAATTCTATTCTAAATCATGAAGCCTAATCATTCCCCAGAAAAATTTCTTAAAATGTCGCATATTACTCGGTTTTTATAGCACGTACTTCAAACCTTCATGATTAGGGTTTTCAAATTATGGTTTCAATTTTAAGCACTCTCTTACTATATTATACAGTCCGTTTCTTTGACTTTCTATTATAAATGATCGAGCCTGATCAATCCTGACAAAAATTTTGACAAATGTCGAGCGGTACTCGGATTTTTTTTGCACGTGCTTCAAACATCCCAGATAAGGGTTTCGATTATAAGCACTCTTTTGCTGTTTTATTTATGCACTCCGTTTCTTCGAAATTCTATTATAAATCATTATGCCTGATCATTCCCCACTAAAATTTTGAAAAACGTAGACTGTTACTCAGTTTATTAAGCACATGCTTCAAACGCCCTGGATTAGGGTTTCCAGATTAGGGTTTCAATTTTAAGCAATCGTTTACTGTTTTATACACTCCGTTTATTCGAAATTCTATTCTAAATCATGAAGCCTAATCATTCCCCAGAAAAATTTCTTAAAATGTCGCATATTACTCGGTTTTTATAGCACGTACTTCAAACCTTCATGATTAGGGTTTTCAAATTATGGTTTCAATTTTAAGCACTCTCTTACTATATTATACAGTCCGTTTCTTTGACTTTCTATTATAAATGATCGAGCCTGATCAATCCTGACAAAAATTTTGACAAATGTCGAGCGGTACTCGATTTTTTTTGCACGTGCTTCAAACATCCCAGATTAGGGTTTCGATTATAAGCACTCTTTTGCTGTTTTATTTGTGCACTCCGTTTCTTCGAAATTCTATTATAAATCATTATGCCTGATCATTCCCCACTAAAATTTTGGAAAACGTAGACTGTTACTCAGTTTATTTAGCACATGCTTCAAACGCCCTGGATTAGGGTTTCCAGATTAGGGTTTCAATTTTAAGCAATCGTTTACTGTTTTATACACTCCGTTTATTCGAAATTCTATTCTAAATCATGAAGCCTAATCATTCCCCAGAAAAATTTCTTAAAATGTCGCATATTACTCGGTTTTTATAGCACGTACTTCAAACCTTCATGATTAGGGTTTTCAAATTATGGTTTCAATTTTAAGCACTCTCTTACTATATTATACAGTCCGTTTCTTTGACTTTCTATTATAAATGATCGAGCCTGATCAATCCTGACAAAAATTTTGACAAATGTCGAGCGGTACTCGATTTTTTTTGCACGTGCTTCAAACATCCCAGATTAGGGTTTCGATTATAAGCACTCTTTTGCTGTTTTATTTGTGCACTCCGTTTCTTCGAAATTCTATTATAAATCATTATGCCTGATCATTCCCCACTAAAATTTTGGAAAACGTAGACTGTTACTCAGTTTATTTAGCACATGCTTCAAACGCCCTGGTTTAGGGTTTCCAGATTAGGGTTTCAATTTTAAGCAATCGTTTACTGTTTTATACACTCCGTTTATTCGAAATTCTATTCTAAATCATGAAGCCTAATCATTCCCCACAAAAATTTCTTAAAATGTCGCATATTACTCGGTTTTTATAGCACGTACTTCAAACCTTCAAGATTAGGGTTTTCAAATTATGGTTTCAATTTTAATCACTCTCTTAATATATTATACAGTCCGTTTCTTTGACTTTCTATTATAAATGATCGAGCCTGATCAATCCTGACAAAAATTTTGACAAATGTCGAGCGGTACTCGGCTTTTTTTTGTACGTGCTTCAAACATCCCAGATAAGGGTTTCGATTATAAGCACTCTTTTGCTGTTTTATTTATGCACTCCGTTTCTTCGAAATTCTATTATAAATCATTATGCCTGATCATTCCGCACTAAAATTTTGAAAAACGTAGACTGTTACTCAGTTTATTTAGCACATGCTTCAAACGCCCTGGATTAGGGTTTCCAGATTAGGGTTTCAATTTTAAGCAATCGTTTACTGTTTTATACACTCCGTTTATTCGAAATTCTATTCTAAATCATGAAGCCTAATCATTCCCCACAAAAATTTCTTAAAATGTCGCATATTACTCGGTTTTTATAGCACGTACTTCAAACCTTCAAGATTAGGGTTTTCAAATTATGGTTTCAATTTTAAGCACTCTCTTACTATATTATACAGTCCGTTTCTTTGACTTTCTATTATAAATGATCGAGCCTGATCAATCCTGACAAAAATTTTGACAAATGTCGAGCGGTACTCGGATTTTTTTTGCACGTGCTTCAAACATCCCAGATAAGGGTTTCGATTATAAGCACTCTTTTGCTGTTTTATTTATGCACTCCGTTTCTTCGAAATTCTATTATAAATCATTATGCCTGATCATTCCCCACTAAAATTTTGAAAAACGTAGACTGTTACTCAGTTTATTAAGCACATGCTTCAAACGCCCTGGATTAGGGTTTCCAGAGTAGGGTTTCAATTTTAAGCAATCCTTTACTGTTTTATACACTCCGTTTATTCGAAATTCTATTCTAAATCATGAAGCCTAATCATTCCCCACAAAAATTTCTTAAAATGTCGCATATTACTCGGTTTTTATAGCACGTACTTCAAACCTTAAAGATTAGGGTTTTCAAATTATGGTTTCAATTTTAAGCACTCTCTTACTATATTATACAGTCCGTTTCTTTGACTTTCTATTATAAATGATCGAGCCTGATCAATCCTGACAAAAATTTTGACAAATGTCGAGCGGTACTCGGATTTTTTTTGCACGTGCTTCAAACATCCTAGATAAGGGTTTCGATTATAAGCACTCTTTTGCTGTTTTATTTATGCACTCCGTTTCTTCGAAATTCTATTATAAATCATTATGCCTGATCATTCCCCACTAAAATTTTGAAAAACGTAGACTGTTACTCAGTTTATTAAGCACATGCTTCAAACGCCTTGGATTAGGGTTTCCAGAGTAGGGTTTCAATTTTAAGCAATCGTTTACTGTTTTATACACTCCGTTTATTCGAAATTCTATTCTAAATCATGAAGCCTAATCATTCCCCACAAAAATTTCTTAAAATGTCGCATATTACTCGGTTTTTATAGCACGTACTTCAAACCTTCAAGATTAGGGTTTTCAAATTATGGTTTCAATTTTAAGCACTCTCTTACTATATTATACAGTCCGTTTCTTTGACTTTCTATTATAAATGATCGAGCCTGATCAATCCTGACAAAAATTTTGACAAATGTCGAGCGGTACTCGGATTTTTTTTGCACGTGCTTCAAACATCCCAGATAAGGGTTTCGATTATAAGCACTCTTTTGCTGTTTTATTTATGCACTCCGTTTCTTCGAAATTCTATTATAAATCATTATGCCTGATCATTCCCCACTAAAATTTTGAAAAACGTAGACTGTTACTCAGTTTATTTAGCACATGCTTCAAACGCCCTGGATTAGGGTTTTCAGATTAGGGTTTCAATTTTAAGCAATCGTTTACTGTTTTATACACTCCGTTTATTCGAAATTCTATTCTAAATCATGAAGCCTAATCATTCCCCACAAAAATTTCTTAAAATGTCGCATATTACTCGGTTTTTATAGCACGTACTTCAAACCTTCAAGATTAGGGTTTTCAAATTATGGTTTCAATTTTAAGCACTCTCTTACTATATTATACAGTCCGTTTCTTTGACTTTCTATTATAAATGATCGAGCCTGATCAATCCTGACAAAAATTTTGACAAATGTCGAGCGGTACTCGGATTTTTTTTGCACGTGCTTCAAACATCCCAGATAAGGGTTTCGATTATAAGCACTCTTTTGCTGTTTTATTTATGCACTCCGTTTCTTCGAAATTCTATTATAAATCATTATGCCTGATCATTCCCCACTAAAATTTTGAAAAACGTAGACTGTTACTCAGTTTATTAAGCACATGCTTCAAACGCCCTGGATTATGGTTTCCAGAGTAGGGTTTCAATTTTAAGCAATCGTTTACTGTTTTATACACTCCGTTTATTCGAAATTCTATTCTAAATCATGAAGCCTAATCATTCCCCACAAAAATTTCTTAAAATGTCGCATATTACTCGGTTTTTATAGCACGTACTTCAAACCTTCAAGATTAGGGTTTTCAAATTATGGTTTCAATTTTAAGCACTCTCTTACTATATTATACAGTCCGTTTCTTTGACTTTCTATTATAAATGATCGAGCCTGATCAATCCTGACAAAAATTTTGACAAATGTCGAGCGGTACTCGATTTTTTTTGCATGTGCTTCAAACATCCCAGATTAGGGTTTCGATTATAAGCACTCTTTTGCTGTTTTATTTATGCACTCTGTTTCTTCGAAATTCTATTATAAATCATTATGCCTGATCATTCCCCACTAAAATTTTGAAAAACGTAGACTGTTACTCAGTTTATTTAGCACATGCTTCAAACGCCCTGGATTAGGGTTTCCAGATTAGGGTTTCAATTTTAAGCAATCGTTTACTGTTTTATACACTCCGTTTATTCGAAATTCTATTCTAAATCATGAAGCCTAATCATTCCCCACAAAAATTTCTTAAAATGTCGCATATTACTCGGTTTTTATAGCACGTACTTCAAACCTTCAAGATTAGGGTTTTCAAATTATGGTTTCAATTTTAAGCACTCTCTTACTATATTATACAGTCCGTTTCTTTGACTTTCTATTATAAATGATCGAGCCTGATCAATCCTGACAAAAATTTTGACAAATGTCGAGCGGTACTCGGATTTTTTTTGCACGTGCTTCAAACATCCCAGATAAGGGTTTCGATTATAAGCACTCTTTTGCTGTTTTATTTATGCACTCCGTTTCTTCGAAATTCTATTATAAATCATTATGCCTGATCATTCCCCACTAAAATTTTGAAAAACGTAGACTGTTACTCAGTTTATTTAGCACATGCTTCAAACGCCCTGGATTAGGGTTTTCAGATTAGGGTTTCAATTTTAAGCAATCGTTTACTGTTTTATACACTCCGTTTATTCGAAATTCTATTCTAAATCATGAAGCCTAATCATTCCCCACAAAAATTTCTTAAAATGTCGCATATTACTCGGTTTTTATAGCACGTACTTCAAACCTTCAAGATTAGGGTTTTCAAATTATGGTTTCAATTTTAAGCACTCTCTTACTATATTATACAGTCCGTTTCTTTGACTTTCTATTGTAAATGATCGAGCCTGATCAATCCTGACAAAAATTTTGACAAATGTCGAGCGGTACTCGGATTTTTTTTGCACGTGCTTCAAACATCCCAGATAAGGGTTTCGATTATAAGCACTCTTTTGCTGTTTTATTTATGCACTCCGTTTCTTCGAAATTCTATTATAAATCATTATGCCTGATCATTCCCCACTAAAATTTTGAAAAACGTAGACTGTTACTCAGTTTATTTAGCACATGCTTCAAACGCCCTGGATTAGGGTTTTCAGATTAGGGTTTCAATTTTAAGCAATCGTTTACTGTTTTATACACTCCGTTTATTCGAAATTCTATTCTAAATCATGAAGCCTAATCATTCCCCACAAAAATTTCTTAAAATGTCGCATATTACTCGGTTTTTATAGCACGTACTTCAAACCTTCAAGATTAGGGTTTTCAAATTATGGTTTCAATTTTAAGCACTCTCTTACTATATTATACAGTCCGTTTCTTTGACTTTCTATTATAAATGATCGAGCCTGATCAATCCTGACAAAAATTTTGACAAATGTCGAGCGGTACTCGATTTTTTTTGCACGTGCTTCAAACATCCCAGATTAGGGTTTCGATTATAAGCACTCTTTTGCTGTTTTATTTATGCACTCTGTTTCTTCGAAATTCTATTATAAATCATTATGCCTGATCATTCCCCACTAAAATTTTGAAAAACGTAGACTGTTACTCAGTTTATTTAGCACATGCTTCAAACGCCCTGGATTAGGGTTTCCAGATTAGGGTTTCAATTTTAAGCAATCGTTTACTGTTTTATACACTCCGTTTATTCGAAATTCTATTCTAAATCATGAAGCCTAATCATTCCCCACAAAAATTTCTTAAAATGTCGCATATTACTCGGTTTTTATAGCACGTACTTCAAACCTTCAAGATTAGGGTTTTCAAATTATGGTTTCAATTTTAAGCACTCTCTTAATATATTATACAGTCCGTTTCTTTGACTTTCTATTATAAATGATCGAGCCTGATCAATCCTGACAAAAATTTTGACAAATGTCGAGCGGTACTCGGCTTTTTTTTGTACGTGCTTCAAACATCCCAGATAAGGGTTTCGATTATAAGCACTCTTTTGCTGTTTTATTTATGCACTCCGTTTCTTCGAAATTCTATTATAAATCATTATGCCTGATCATTCCGCACTAAAATTTTGAAAAACGTAGACTGTTACTCAGTTTATTTAGCACATGCTTCAAACGCCCTGGATTAGGGTTTCCAGATTAGGGTTTCAATTTTAAGCAATCGTTTACTGTTTTATACACTCCGTTTATTCGAAATTCTATTCTAAATCATGAAGCCTAATCATTCCCCACAAAAATTTCTTAAAATGTCGCATATTACTCGGTTTTTATAGCACGTACTTCAAACCTTCAAGATTAGGGTTTTCAAATTATGGTTTCAATTTTAAGCACTCTCTTACTATATTATACAGTCCGTTTCTTTGACTTTCTATTATAAATGATCGAGCCTGATCAATCCTGACAAAAATTTTGACAAATGTCGAGCGGTACTCGGATTTTTTTTGCACGTGCTTCAAACATCCCAGATAAGGGTTTCGATTATAAGCACTCTTTTGCTGTTTTATTTATGCACTCCGTTTCTTCGAAATTCTATTATAAATCATTATGCCTGATCATTCCCCACTAAAATTTTGAAAAACGTAGACTGTTACTCAGTTTATTAAGCACATGCTTCAAACGCCCTGGATTAGGGTTTCCAGAGTAGGGTTTCAATTTTAAGCAATCCTTTACTGTTTTATACACTCCGTTTATTCGAAATTCTATTCTAAATCATGAAGCCTAATCATTCCCCACAAAAATTTCTTAAAATGTCGCATATTACTCGGTTTTTATAGCACGTACTTCAAACCTTAAAGATTAGGGTTTTCAAATTATGGTTTCAATTTTAAGCACTCTCTTACTATATTATACAGTCCGTTTCTTTGACTTTCTATTATAAATGATCGAGCCTGATCAATCCTGACAAAAATTTTGACAAATGTCGAGCGGTACTCGGATTTTTTTTGCACGTGCTTCAAACATCCTAGATAAGGGTTTCGATTATAAGCACTCTTTTGCTGTTTTATTTATGCACTCCGTTTCTTCGAAATTCTATTATAAATCATTATGCCTGATCATTCCCCACTAAAATTTTGAAAAACGTAGACTGTTACTCAGTTTATTAAGCACATGCTTCAAACGCCTTGGATTAGGGTTTCCAGAGTAGGGTTTCAATTTTAAGCAATCGTTTACTGTTTTATACACTCCGTTTATTCGAAATTCTATTCTAAATCATGAAGCCTAATCATTCCCCACAAAAATTTCTTAAAATGTCGCATATTACTCGGTTTTTATAGCACGTACTTCAAACCTTCAAGATTAGGGTTTTCAAATTATGGTTTCAATTTTAAGCACTCTCTTACTATATTATACAGTCCGTTTCTTTGACTTTCTATTATAAATGATCGAGCCTGATCAATCCTGACAAAAATTTTGACAAATGTCGAGCGGTACTCGGATTTTTTTTGCACGTGCTTCAAACATCCCAGATAAGGGTTTCGATTATAAGCACTCTTTTGCTGTTTTATTTGTGCACTCCGTTTCTTCGAAATTCTATTATAAATCATTATGCCTAATCATTCCCCACTAAAATTTTGGAAAACGTAGACTGTTACTCAGTTTATTTAGCACATGCTTCAAACGCCCTGGTTTAGGGTTTCCAGATTAGGGTTTCAATTTTAAGCAATCGTTTACTGTTTTATACACTCCGTTTATTCGAAATTCTATTCTAAATCATGAAGCCTAATCATTCCCCACAAAAATTTCTTAAAATGTCGCATATTACTCGGTTTTTATAGCACGTACTTCAAACCTTCAAGATTAGGGTTTTCAAATTATGGTTTCAATTTTAAGCACTCTCTTACTATATTATACAGTCCGTTTCTTTGACTTTCTATTATAAATGATCGAGCCTGATCAATCCTGACAAAAATTTTGACAAATGTCGAGCGGTACTCGGATTTTTTTTGCACGTGCTTCAAACATCCCAGATAAGGGTTTCGATTATAAGCACTCTTTTGCTGTTTTATTTATGCACTCCGTTTCTTCGAAATTCTATTATAAATCATTATGCCTGATCATTCCCCACTAAAATTTTGAAAAACGTAGACTGTTACTCAGTTTATTAAGCACATGCTTCAAACGCCCTGGATTAGGGTTTCCAGAGTAGGGTTTCAATTTTAAGCAATCCTTTACTGTTTTATACACTCCGTTTATTCGAAATTCTATTCTAAATCATGAAGCCTAATCATTCCCCACAAAAATTTCTTAAAATGTCGCATATTACTCGGTTTTTATAGCACGTACTTCAAACCTTCAAGATTAGGGTTTTCAAATTATGGTTTCAATTTTAAGCACTCTCTTACTATATTATACAGTCCGTTTCTTTGACTTTCTATTATAAATGATCGAGCCTGATCAATCCTGACAAAAATTTTGACAAATGTCGAGCGGTACTCGGATTTTTTTTGCACGTGCTTCAAACATCCCAGATAAGGGTTTCGATTATAAGCACTCTTTTGCTGTTTTATTTATGCACTCCGTTTCTTCGAAATTCTATTATAAATCATTATGCCTGATCATTCCCCACTAAAATTTTGAAAAACGTAGACTGTTACTCAGTTTATTAAGCACATGCTTCAAACGCCCTGGATTAGGGTTTCCAGAGTAGGGTTTCAATTTTAAGCAATCGTTTACTGTTTTATACACTCCGTTTATTCGAAATTCTATTCTAAATCATGAAGCCTAATCATTCCCCACAAAAATTTCTTAAAATGTCGCATATTACTCGGTTTTTATAGCACGTACTTCAAACCTTAAAGATTAGGGTTTTCAAATTATGGTTTCAATTTTAAGCACTCTCTTACTATATTATACAGTCCGTTTCTTTGACTTTCTATTATAAATGATCGAGCCTGATCAATCCTGACAAAAATTTTGACAAATGTCGAGCGGTACTCGGATTTTTTTTGCACGTGCTTCAAACATCCTAGATAAGGGTTTCGATTATAAGCACTCTTTTGCTGTTTTATTTATGCACTCCGTTTCTTCGAAATTCTATTATAAATCATTATGCCTGATCATTCCCCACTAAAATTTTGAAAAACGTAGACTGTTACTCAGTTTATTAAGCACATGCTTCAAACGCCTTGGATTAGGGTTTCCAGAGTAGGGTTTCAATTTTAAGCAATCGTTTACTGTTTTATACACTCCGTTTATTCGAAATTCTATTCTAAATCATGAAGCCTAATCATTCCCCACAAAAATTTCTTAAAATGTCGCATATTACTCGGTTTTTATAGCACGTACTTCAAACCTTCAAGATTAGGGTTTTCAAATTATGGTTTCAATTTTAAGCACTCTCTTACTATATTATACAGTCCGTTTCTTTGACTTTCTATTATAAATGATCGAGCCTGATCAATCCTGACAAAAATTTTGACAAATGTCGAGCGGTACTCGGATTTTTTTTGCACGTGCTTCAAACATCCCAGATAAGGGTTTCGATTATAAGCACTCTTTTGCTGTTTTATTTATGCACTCCGTTTCTTCGAAATTCTATTATAAATCATTATGCCTGATCATTCCCCACTAAAATTTTGAAAAACGTAGACTGTTACTCAGTTGATTTAGCACATGCTTCAAACGCCCTGGATTAGGGTTTTCAGATTAGGGTTTCAATTTTAAGCAATCGTTTACTGTTTTATACACTCCGTTTATTCGAAATTCTATTCTAAATCATGAAGCCTAATCATTCCCCACAAAAATTTCTTAAAATGTCGCATATTACTCGGTTTTTATAGCACGTACTTCAAACCTTCAAGATTAGGGTTTTCAAATTATGGTTTCAATTTTAAGCACTCTCTTACTATATTATACAGTCCGTTTCTTTGACTTTCTATTATAAATGATCGAGCCTGATCAATCCTGACAAAAATTTTGACAAATGTCGAGCGGTACTCGGATTTTTTTTGCACGTGCTTCAAACATCCCAGATAAGGGTTTCGATTATAAGCACTCTTTTGCTGTTTTATTTATGCACTCCGTTTCTTCGAAATTCTATTATAAATCATTATGCCTGATCATTCCCCACTAAAATTTTGAAAAACGTAGACTGTTACTCAGTTTATTAAGCACATGCTTCAAACGCCCTGGATTAGGGTTTCCAGAGTAGGGTTTCAATTTTAAGCAATCGTTTACTGTTTTATACACTCCGTTTATTCGAAATTCTATTCTAAATCATGAAGCCTAATCATTCCCCACAAAAATTTCTTAAAATGTCGCATATTACTCGGTTTTTATAGCACGTACTTCAAACCTTCAAGATTAGGGTTTTCAAATTATGGTTTCAATTTTAAGCACTCTCTTACTATATTATACAGTCCGTTTCTTTGACTTTCTATTATAAATGATCGAGCCTGATCAATCCTGACAAAAATTTTGACAAATGTCGAGCGGTACTCGGATTTTTTTTGCACGTGCTTCAAACATCCCAGATAAGGGTTTCGATTATAAGCACTCTTTTGCTGTTTTATTTATGCACTCCGTTTCTTCGAAATTCTATTATAAATCATTATGCCTGATCATTCCCCACTAAAATTTTGAAAAACGTAGACTGTTACTCAGTTTATTAAGCACATGCTTCAAACGCCCTGGATTAGGGTTTCCAGATTAGGGTTTCAATTTTAAGCAATCGTTTACTGTTTTATACACTCCGTTTATTCGAAATTCTATTCTAAATCATGAAGCCTAATCATTCCCCACAAAAATTTATTAAAATGTCGCATATTACTCGGTTTTTATAGCACGTACTTCAAACCTTCAAGATTAGGGTTTTCAAATTATGGTTTCAATTTTAAGCACTCTCTTACTATATTATACAGTCCGTTTCTTTGACTTTCTATTATAAATGATCGAGCCTGATCAATCCTGACAAAAATTTTGACAAATGTCGAGCGGTACTCGGATTTTTTTTGCACGTGCTTCAAACATCCCAGATAAGGGTTTCGATTATAAGCACTCTTTTGCTGTTTTATTTATGCACTCCGTTTCTTCGAAATTCTATTATAAATCATTATGCCTGATCATTCCCCACTAAAATTTTGAAAAACGTAGACTGTTACTCAGTTTATTAAGCACATGCTTCAAACGCCCTGGATTAGGGTTTCCAGAGTAGGGTTTCAATTTTAAGCAATCGTTTACTGTTTTATACACTCCGTTTATTCGAAATTCTATTCTAAATCATGAAGCCTAATCATTCCCCACAAAAATTTCTTAAAATGTCGCATATTACTCGGTTTTTATAGCACGTACTTCAAACCTTAAAGATTAGGGTTTTCAAATTATGGTTTCAATTTTAAGCACTCTCTTACTATATTATACAGTCCGTTTCTTTGACTTTCTATTATAAATGATCGAGCCTGATCAATCCTGATAAAAATTTTGACAAATGTCGAGCGGTACTCGGATTTTTTTTGCACGTGCTTCAAACATCCTAGATAAGGGTTTCGATTATAAGCACTCTTTTGCTGTTTTATTTATGCACTCCGTTTCTTCGAAATTCTATTATAAATCATTATGCCTGATCATTCCCCACTAAAATTTTGAAAAACGTAGACTGTTACTCAGTTTATTAAGCACATGCTTCAAACGCCTTGGATTAGGGTTTCCAGAGTAGGGTTTCAATTTTAAGCAATCGTTTACTGTTTTATACACTCCGTTTATTCGAAATTCTATTCTAAATCATGAAGCCTAATCATTCCCCACAAAAATTTCTTAAAATGTCGCATATTACTCGGTTTTTATAGCACGTACTTCAAACCTTCAAGATTAGGGTTTTCAAATTATGGTTTCAATTTTAAGCACTCTCTTACTATATTATACAGTCCGTTTCTTTGACTTTCTATTATAAATGATCGAGCCTGATCAATCCTGACAAAAATTTTGACAAATGTCGAGCGGTACTCGGATTTTTTTTGCACGTGCTTCAAACATCCCAGATAAGGGTTTCGATTATAAGCACTCTTTTGCTGTTTTATTTATGCACTCCGTTTCTTCGAAATTCTATTATAAATCATTATGCCTGATCATTCCCCACTAAAATTTTGAAAAACGTAGACTGTTACTCAGTTGATTTAGCACATGCTTCAAACGCCCTGGATTAGGGTTTTCAGATTAGGGTTTCAATTTTAAGCAATCGTTTACTGTTTTATACACTCCGTTTATTCGAAATTCTATTCTAAATCATGAAGCCTAATCATTCCCCACAAAAATTTCTTAAAATGTCGCATATTACTCGGTTTTTATAGCACGTACTTCAAACCTTCAAGATTAGGGTTTTCAAATTATGGTTTCAATTTTAAGCACTCTCTTACTATATTATACAGTCCGTTTCTTTGACTTTCTATTATAAATGATCGAGCCTGATCAATCCTGACAAAAATTTTGACAAATGTCGAGCGGTACTCGGATTTTTTTTGCACGTGCTTCAAACATCCCAGATAAGGGTTTCGATTATAAGCACTCTTTTGCTGTTTTATTTATGCACTCCGTTTCTTCGAAATTCTATTATAAATCATTATGCCTGATCATTCCCCACTAAAATTTTGAAAAACGTAGACTGTTACTCAGTTTATTAAGCACATGCTTCAAACGCCCTGGATTAGGGTTTCCAGAGTAGGGTTTCAATTTTAAGCAATCGTTTACTGTTTTATACACTCCGTTTATTCGAAATTCTATTCTAAATCATGAAGCCTAATCATTCCCCACAAAAATTTCTTAAAATGTCGCATATTACTCGGTTTTTATAGCACGTACTTCAAACCTTCAAGATTAGGGTTTTCAAATTATGGTTTCAATTTTAAGCACTCTCTTACTATATTATACAGTCCGTTTCTTTGACTTTCTATTATAAATGATCGAGCCTGATCAATCCTGACAAAAATTTTGACAAATGTCGAGCGGTACTCGGATTTTTTTTGCACGTGCTTCAAACATCCCAGATAAGGGTTTCGATTATAAGCACTCTTTTGCTGTTTTATTTGTGCACTCCGTTTCTTCGAAATTCTATTATAAATCATTATGCCTAATCATTCCCCACTAAAATTTTGGAAAACGTAGACTGTTACTCAGTTTATTTAGCACATGCTTCAAACGCCCTGGTTTAGGGTTTCCAGATTAGGGTTTCAATTTTAAGCAATCGTTTACTGTTTTATACACTCCGTTTATTCGAAATTCTATTCTAAATCATGAAGCCTAATCATTCCCCACAAAAATTTATTAAAATGTCGCATATTACTCGGTTTTTATAGCACGTACTTCAAACCTTCAAGATTAGGGTTTTCAAATTATGGTTTCAATTTTAAGCACTCTCTTACTATATTATACAGTCCGTTTCTTTGACTTTCTATTATAAATGATCGAGCCTGATCAATCCTGACAAAAATTTTGACAAATGTCGAGCGGTACTCGGATTTTTTTTGCACGTGCTTCAAACATCCCAGATAAGGGTTTCGATTATAAGCACTCTTTTGCTGTTTTATTTATGCACTCCGTTTCTTCGAAATTCTATTATAAATCATTATGCCTGATCATTCCCCACTAAAATTTTGAAAAACGTAGACTGTTACTCAGTTTATTAAGCACATGCTTCAAACGCCCTGGATTAGGGTTTCCAGAGTAGGGTTTCAATTTTAAGCAATCGTTTACTGTTTTATACACTCCGTTTATTCGAAATTCTATTCTAAATCATGAAGCCTAATCATTCCCCACAAAAATTTCTTAAAATGTCGCATATTACTCGGTTTTTATAGCACGTACTTCAAACCTTCAAGATTAGGGTTTTCAAATTATGGTTTCAATTTTAAGCACTCTCTTACTATATTATACAGTCCGTTTCTTTGACTTTCTATTATAAATGATCGAGCCTGATCAATCCTGACAAAAATTTTGACAAATGTCGAGCGGTACTCGGATTTTTTTTGCACGTGCTTCAAACATCCCAAATAAGGGTTTCGATTATAAGCACTCTTTTGCTGTTTTATTTATGCACTCCGTTTCTTCGAAATTCTATTATAAATCATTATGCCTGATCATTCCCCACTAAAATTTTGAAAAACGTAGACTGTTACTCAGTTTATTAAGCACATGCTTCAAACGCCCTGGATTAGGGTTTCCAGATTAGGGTTTCAACTTTAGGCAATCGTTTACTGTTTTATACACTCCGTTTATTCGAAATTCTATTCTAAATCATGAAGCCTAATCATTCCCCAGAAAAATTTCTTAAAATGTCGCATATTACTCGGTTTTTATAGCACGTACTTCAAACCTTCATGATTAGGGTTTTCAAATTATGGTTTCAATTTTAAGCACTCTCTTACTATATTATACAGTCCGTTTCTTTGACTTTCTATTATAAATGATCGAGCCTGATCAATCCTGACAAAAATTTTGACAAATGTCGAGCGGTACTCGATTTTTTTTGCACGTGCTTCAAACATCCCAGATTAGGGTTTCGATTATAAGCACTCTTTTGCTGTTTTATTTGTGCACTCCGTTTCTTCGAAATTCTATTATAAATCATTATGCCTAATCATTCCCCACTAAAATTTTGGAAAACGTAGACTGTTACTCAGTTTATTTAGCACATGCTTCAAACGCCCTGGTTTAGGGTTTCCAGATTAGGGTTTCAATTTTAAGCAATCGTTTACTGTTTTATACACTCCGTTTATTCGAAATTCTATTCTAAATCATGAAGCCTAATCATTCCCCACAAAAATTTCTTAAAATGTCGCATATTACTCGGTTTTTATAGCACGTACTTCAAACCTTCAAGATTAGGGTTTTCAAATTATGGTTTCAATTTTAAGCACTCTCTTAATATATTATACAGTCCGTTTCTTTGACTTTCTATTATAAATGATCGAGCCTGATCAATCCTGACAAAAATTTTGACAAATGTCGAGCGGTACTCGGCTTTTTTTTGTACGTGCTTCAAACATCCAAGATAAGGGTTTCGATTATAAGCACTCTTTTGCTGTTTTATTTATGCACTCCGTTTCTTCGAAATTCTATTATAAATCATTATGCCTGATCATTCCACACTAAAATTTTGAAAAACGTAGACTGTTACTCAGTTTATTTAGCACATGCTTCAAACGCCCTGGATTAGGGTTTCCAGATTAGGGTTTCAATTTTAAGCAATCGTTTACTGTTTTATACACTCCGTTTATTCGAAATTCTATTCTAAATCATGAAGCCTAATCATTCCCCACAAAAATTTCTTAAAATGTCGCATATTACTCGGTTTTTATAGCACGTACTTCAAACCTTCAAGATTAGGGTTTTCAAATTATGGTTTCAATTTTAAGCACTCTCTTACTATATTATACAGTCCGTTTCTTTGACTTTCTATTATAAATGATCGAGCCTGATCAATCCTGACAAAAATTTTGACAAATGTCGAGCGGTACTCGGATTTTTTTTGCACGTGCTTCAAACATCCCAGATAAGGGTTTCGATTATAAGCACTCTTTTGCTGTTTTATTTGTGCACTCCGTTTCTTCGAAATTCTATTATAAATCATTATGCCTAATCATTCCCCACTAAAATTTTGGAAAACGTAGACTGTTACTCAGTTTATTTAGCACATGCTTCAAACGCCCTGGTTTAGGGTTTCCAGATTAGGGTTTCAATTTTAAGCAATCGTTTACTGTTTTATACACTCCGTTTATTCGAAATTCTATTCTAAATCATGAAGCCTAATCATTCCCCACAAAAATTTATTAAAATGTCGCATATTACTCGGTTTTTATAGCACGTACTTCAAACCTTCAAGATTAGGGTTTTCAAATTATGGTTTCAATTTTAAGCACTCTCTTACTATATTATACAGTCCGTTTCTTTGACTTTCTATTATAAATGATCGAGCCTGATCAATCCTGACAAAAATTTTGACAAATGTCGAGCGGTACTCGGATTTTTTTTGCACGTGCTTCAAACATCCCAGATAAGGGTTTCGATTATAAGCACTCTTTTGCTGTTTTATTTATGCACTCCGTTTCTTCGAAATTCTATTATAAATCATTATGCCTGATCATTCCCCACTAAAATTTTGAAAAACGTAGACTGTTACTCAGTTTATTAAGCACATGCTTCAAACGCCCTGGATTAGGGTTTCCAGAGTAGGGTTTCAATTTTAAGCAATCGTTTACTGTTTTATACACTCCGTTTATTCGAAATTCTATTCTAAATCATGAAGCCTAATCATTCCCCACAAAAATTTCTTAAAATGTCGCATATTACTCGGTTTTTATAGCACGTACTTCAAACCTTCAAGATTAGGGTTTTCAAATTATGGTTTCAATTTTAAGCACTCTCTTACTATATTATACAGTCCGTTTCTTTGACTTTCTATTATAAATGATCGAGCCTGATCAATCCTGACAAAAATTTTGACAAATGTCGAGCGGTACTCGGATTTTTTTTGCACGTGCTTCAAACATCCCAAATAAGGGTTTCGATTATAAGCACTCTTTTGCTGTTTTATTTATGCACTCCGTTTCTTCGAAATTCTATTATAAATCATTATGCCTGATCATTCCCCACTAAAATTTTGAAAAACGTAGACTGTTACTCAGTTTATTAAGCACATGCTTCAAACGCCCTGGATTAGGGTTTCCAGATTAGGGTTTCAACTTTAGGCAATCGTTTACTGTTTTATACACTCCGTTTATTCGAAATTCTATTCTAAATCATGAAGCCTAATCATTCCCCAGAAAAATTTCTTAAAATGTCGCATATTACTCGGTTTTTATAGCACGTACTTCAAACCTTCATGATTAGGGTTTTCAAATTATGGTTTCAATTTTAAGCACTCTCTTACTATATTATACAGTCCGTTTCTTTGACTTTCTATTATAAATGATCGAGCCTGATCAATCCTGACAAAAATTTTGACAAATGTCGAGCGGTACTCGATTTTTTTTGCACGTGCTTCAAACATCCCAGATTAGGGTTTCGATTATAAGCACTCTTTTGCTGTTTTATTTGTGCACTCCGTTTCTTCGAAATTCTATTATAAATCATTATGCCTAATCATTCCCCACTAAAATTTTGGAAAACGTAGACTGTTACTCAGTTTATTTAGCACATGCTTCAAACGCCCTGGTTTAGGGTTTCCAGATTAGGGTTTCAATTTTAAGCAATCGTTTACTGTTTTATACACTCCGTTTATTCGAAATTCTATTCTAAATCATGAAGCCTAATCATTCCCCACAAAAATTTCTTAAAATGTCGCATATTACTCGGTTTTTATAGCACGTACTTCAAACCTTCAAGATTAGGGTTTTCAAATTATGGTTTCAATTTTAAGCACTCTCTTAATATATTATACAGTCCGTTTCTTTGACTTTCTATTATAAATGATCGAGCCTGATCAATCCTGACAAAAATTTTGACAAATGTCGAGCGGTACTCGGCTTTTTTTTGTACGTGCTTCAAACATCCAAGATAAGGGTTTCGATTATAAGCACTCTTTTGCTGTTTTATTTATGCACTCCGTTTCTTCGAAATTCTATTATAAATCATTATGCCTGATCATTCCACACTAAAATTTTGAAAAACGTAGACTGTTACTCAGTTTATTTAGCACATGCTTCAAACGCCCTGGATTAGGGTTTCCAGATTAGGGTTTCAATTTTAAGCAATCGTTTACTGTTTTATACACTCCGTTTATTCGAAATTCTATTCTAAATCATGAAGCCTAATCATTCCCCACAAAAATTTCTTAAAATGTCGCATATTACTCGGTTTTTATAGCACGTACTTCAAACCTTCAAGATTAGGGTTTTCAAATTATGGTTTCAATTTTAAGCACTCTCTTACTATATTATACAGTCCGTTTCTTTGACTTTCTATTATAAATGATCGAGCCTGATCAATCCTGACAAAAATTTTGACAAATGTCGAGCGGTACTCGGATTTTTTTTGCACGTGCTTCAAACATCCCAGATAAGGGTTTCGATTATAAGCACTCTTTTGCTGTTTTATTTATGCACTCCGTTTCTTCGAAATTCTATTATAAATCATTATGCCTGATCATTCCCCACTAAAATTTTGAAAAACGTAGACTGTTACTCAGTTTATTAAGCACATGCTTCAAACGCCCTGGATTAGGGTTTCCAGATTAGGGTTTCAACTTTAGGCAATCGTTTACTGTTTTATACACTCCGTTTATTCGAAATTCTATTCTAAATCATGAAGCCTAATCATTCCCCAGAAAAATTTCTTAAAATGTCGCATATTACTCGGTTTTTATAGCACGTACTTCAAACCTTCATGATTAGGGTTTTCAAATTATGGTTTCAATTTTAAGCACTCTCTTACTATATTATACAGTCCGTTTCTTTGACTTTCTATTATAAATGATCGAGCCTGATCAATCCTGACAAAAATTTTGACAAATGTCGAGCGGTACTCGATTTTTTTTGCACGTGCTTCAAACATCCCAGATTAGGGTTTCGATTATAAGCACTCTTTTGCTGTTTTATTTGTGCACTCCGTTTCTTCGAAATTCTATTATAAATCATTATGCCTAATCATTCCCCACTAAAATTTTGGAAAACGTAGACTGTTACTCAGTTTATTTAGCACATGCTTCAAACGCCCTGGTTTAGGGTTTCCAGATTAGGGTTTCAATTTTAAGCAATCGTTTACTGTTTTATACACTCCGTTTATTCGAAATTCTATTCTAAATCATGAAGCCTAATCATTCCCCACAAAAATTTCTTAAAATGTCGCATATTACTCGGTTTTTATAGCACGTACTTCAAACCTTCAAGATTTGGGTTTTCAAATTATGGTTTCAATTTTAAGCACTCTCTTACTATATTATACAGTCCGTTTCTTTGACTTTCTATTATAAATGATCGAGCCTGATCAATCCTGACAAAAATTTTGACAAATGTCGAGCGGTACTCGATTTTTTTTGCACGTGCTTCAAACATCCCAGATTAGGGTTTCGATTATAAGCACTCTTTTGCTGTTTTATTTGTGCACTCCGTTTCTTCGAAATTCTATTATAAATCATTATGCCTGATCATTCCCCACTAAAATTTTGGAAAACGTAGACTGTTACTCAGTTTATTTAGCACATGCTTCAAACGCCCTGGATTAGGGTTTCCAGATTAGGGTTTCAATTTTAAGCAATCGTTTATTGTTTTATACACTCCGTTTATTCGAAATTCTATTCTAAATCATGAAGCCTAATCATTCCCCACAAAAATTTCTTAAAATGTCGCATATTACTCGGTTTTTATAGCACGTACTTCAAACCTTCAAGATTAGGGTTTTCAAATTATGGTTTCAATTTTAAGCACTCTCTTAATATATTATACAGTCCGTTTCTTTGACTTTCTATTATAAATGATCGAGCCTGATCAATCCTGACAAAAATTTTGACAAATGTCGAGCGGTACTCGGCTTTTTTTTGTACGTGCTTCAAACATCCCAGATAAGGGTTTCGATTATAAGCACTCTTTTGCTGTTTTATTTATGCACTCCGTTTCTTCGAAATTCTATTATAAATCATTATGCCTGATCATTCCGCACTAAAATTTTGAAAAACGTAGACTGTTACTCAGTTTATTTAGCACATGCTTCAAACGCCCTGGATTAGGGTTTCCAGATTAGGGTTTCAATTTTAAGCAATCGTTTACTGTTTTATACACTCCGTTTATTCGAAATTCTATTCTAAATCATGAAGCCTAATCATTCCC